>NC_056744.1:401442493-401489993 GCF_019279795.1 Protopterus annectens
GTACATAACATGCTTCTATGTGCTGTCAATACAGTAGCAAGGGGTGTGAGTATACTGTCTGGGACACCTGTGTATATATGACTAGGACATCAACCTCTTCCTGTAGTATGTGTTTCATACATGGGGAGTATCCCAGGCTATATGCAGTTACAGCATTAAATTACTGCTGTCGACGGCATTTTCCCAAGTAAGAGTGGTTTGCAAATTGTAGTACTGGAACCATACACTCTTGCATGCAAAGTTGGAGTCTGTCGACTGACTACTGTGTTGTCAGTGTGTGAGCTGTGTGTTATCAAGTACTTGCTACTGGATACTGATCTGATATGTGGATTTTAACTATAAACTACTATGTGTATAGGACATGTCATTGAGGGCTGCTGTCATGTAGTACTGGCATACCTGTCAGTGTCAGTTGTCTATCTGTCAAAACAGTAATCATAATGCATAACCGGTTGGCTAGTTGATGTCTGTCTGTCCTCTCTACAGATGTGCAGATGTCAGGTATCCATCTGGGCTATTCACGGGCAATCTGCGCTGGACTGACTCTGACATGTCTGCCCAGCTGTGTTATGAATGCCACAAGTATGAAACAACACCCTGTATACACCACATGCCATGGATTCCCAACTACACTAGTACACTCTCCTGAACATGCTTGGTTACAGGTCTCCAACCCAGACACTGGCCATGTTATGTAATATAGTTTGCATACAGGTCAGTTGGTGCACCTCACTGGCCCTCTGCAAGAGACAACCAGATGATTGGATGTTGTATGTAACTGTTACTCTGAGTAATCAGTTATGTGGCATCAGTTGATAGATGGCCTGCTGACAAATTTCAGGTAGCATGATAACACTGTACTTACATCCCCACTTTTCTCATCTATCCATGGACTATATCCTGGTACACACCTAGGATCACCTGCACTTATGGGCCCCAGTACCAACATATGTGTTACTGTGCATTGCTGATAATAACAGTGTTCATGTGTTTGTAAACCTGCTGTTGATAATACTCATAGGACCTCCTCACTCATTGCACCCTCCCCCATTGCCATAGTTAGAAATAGCTGCTGCTGTACTGCACATTACATGTACCTTGTCACACTCTTCACCCTGTGGGCTACCTGGAGCTTGCAGTACCAGCACAACACTGTTGTACAAATGGCTAGATAGCCATGGGTTACCCTCTGAGTCCTGGCAAGTGCGTGTATGTGTGCAAGTGTGTATATTTGTAGGATACATCATTCTGAGGCCACATTGTCCAAATGCAATGCAACTGCCTGTACACACTGTAAGGCATAGTGATGTCGGTGACATTCAGACAGCCGTGACAAACAATCACCTACTATCCCAGTGGCATGTACAATAAATGCATATCCCCGTAGTAGGACTGTTGAGATAGACAAGAGTTTGTATTGCAGTCCTGGTCAGTGTGTGATTGTGGGAACGTCAGAGTATTATCATGGGTGTCAGTGAGCAACATTCCCAATGTGTGGTGTGGGTGTTGGGTATACTTTTGTGACACCATGGTATATTCAGCACATGTTCTAAGGTCCACTGTATGAGGACCACTGTCACCATCAACCATACATGTAACTAAGTAAACTTTACAGGCCAGTGATGCCTGTGCTGTGTGCAAAGTATCTGTAACAGAATGGGCTCACTGACACAGTGGTTTGCACTGGTAAACCCAGGTCTGTCAGATGTGTCTGTGACTGTAATGTGTTTGTCAATGTGTCTATGACAGTATGGCATACTATGTGTTGTCCAGTAACACCCAGAACATCCCCCATTACCATACTGTACAAGGCCTGGTGATGTCCCTCACCTAAAAAGAGATTCAGGGCACACCTCATCCTACAGCTGTGTGTTGTGTGCAATTACGCCAAAAACGTTATTATCAATACATATCTAGGTAGGGGTTCTACTGTCAGTGTTGCCAAGTACGTGTGTGTATGTGAAGGGATCTAATTCAGTTTGTTGAATATACATGTCACAGGAGGTCATCTGTCCATAAACTGACTGGCATATGATGACATTTCAAAGGACTCCTGTGATGGGAATTATTTCCATCAAAACAGGTGGTAGATGTGTACATGCCCTCTTTTCACTGTAGAGCTGAACATTGATACTGGATTTGGTATATATAGTTGGCTGTTAATGTTGTGGACACAGCCACCCTTATTGGGGTTATTGTGTGTATCCCGATGCTTAGTCTGCTGTAATACTGTACAGTGTATGTTGACAGGTTAGGTAGTCATCAATCACATGATGTGCAGCTGTACACCACCCCACAACCTCCAAAGTGTAGGGCTGTACCACACACACAAGCACACCTATGTTTACCAATGCCAGGATTGCCGTAAATATGGGAAGGGGACACATACCCTGCCAGTACCATGATGACATTAAAGTAGCAGACTGATTATGTACTGCTGTGATGTTTTGCCTATTATGTCTTGGTGGAATTAAGTAGGCTAAAATGTGTTCACTGACAAATAAAGTACATCCATGTGTACAGTAATGTGTGTGTATAGCATCAACACCAAAGCCTCTGTGTGTGTCTGGTATACGAAAACATGTGGTGTGTGCCACCCAGTGCACTGTACATTGTCCACTATAAACGGGCTGCTGACATTAGCCACCATGCACTCACGTGTATACACCCCTCATACCTGTCAGCCATGTGGAACATGCAGTAATTATTATACAGACCTACTACCTGTGTGCAGCTGTACCCAGGATATGACACAGTCAAAATGTGTCACCACATTGCCAAACTCCTGATGACACATACACACCTCCAACAGAAACGGAATACGTTATGGAGACCACTATCAGTCAGTGGTAATACCAGATATATTGTATCATGCCTACACAGCTACACATCCTAACATGTAAGCATTAAACTTGCCTTCTGAAAACATATTACACAGCATTATATTGATGCACCTTCATACATTCACCCTGTACATCAGAACCATAGTAGCCTGTCCCTGCATCAATGGTATCAATGACAGGGATGTGGCACAGGTATCATCATATGCACAGGGTGTGGTGTGGGTTTGCCAAAGAACTAGGCTGAGCCGTTTGGTTGACATCATATGTGTGTGTTAGGGGGCTTTGCTATTAATTGGGCTGTAAAGATGTGGTGTGTGTAGGTATGGGTATCCCCTAACTGTCTTGGTGATGTTTGTGTGTGTGTATGTATGCACAAAGTTTGGCCATTTGCCTGCCCTATACATGGGTTTGTTGGTCAGGTGCAGACCGTACATGGCAGGGTGTGTACTTCAGTGTCTCCGGCCATGGACATGAGAACTGTGCCTGCCAGGGTTTCCACAGGCACTACCAGGTACAAGGCCAGATATGTTACTCTCCCCTGAGGATGACACCTGTGCTCTGGCTCCAGGTCCCTGTTGGGACTAGCCAGGGCCACGTGCACATGGCCTGCTGTGGTGTGATGTGGATAGTGCCCCCCTTTCAGTGCTGGTGCTGCTACTGCCACTATGGGAGCGGCTACGACTTCCTGCACGTCCACGTAGACCTCCACCTGTTGGTGTTGCTGACCTACGTCCACGTGGCTGTCGCCGTATTCCCACCATACGCTCTAACCCAGAGAGTGAACAGTCGACCAGTCCCACCAGCTTGCAAAACCATCTATCCATGACCTCCTCAAAATAATGGTGGGCACCTGCGAGATCATGGATGGTGTCAATAACAGCTGAATGAGTAGCCCTCTGTAGCCTCAGACCCTGTCTGATATACCATTCCATGCCTGTGCCTCCATGACAGCCCAAAACATGTGTCTGGTGACACCAGCTGTGGCACTTCTGCCAGGGGCATGATGTCCAGCATCTCTCCTACGAGCACCCCCGTATATCTGCCTGTGTGTTGACCTGCCGGATATCCAGTTATGACTGCTGTACAGACACACTTGCCATAGTCCCCACACTCCCTGTTCCATGCTACCACCCGCCAACTGCCCCTGATCTATGGCCACTGGTGATGGGGTATGTATAGGCAATGTGACTGTGTGCGGGGATGGAATGGGTAACAGTGGATTGTCAACCAATGGCACAGCTTCAGCCACTGAAAACCCCGCCTGTGTCTCACCACACCTATCATCATTGTCAGTGTCTGTGTGTACACTAACTTCAGATTCCCTGCAGGATGGACCCTATCCCACCTCGCCATCTGTGAGGGGAAAACAGAAACCTTACTTTCAGACCTGTATGTCATTGCTTACCTCTACACCCACACCGCCCCCCACACACACACACACACACACACACACACACACACACACACACACACACACACACACACACACACACACACACACACACACGTGCTTACAGGTGAGGTGGCATATAGATATTACAGACACCTCTGATTACCCACATGTCAGCATGCATTACATATAGCAATCAACAGCATGCAGTACAGCTATCTCAGTCCATGTTACTGACATTATACATCTCTGTGATACATGAGTTGTGTTAGTAGGTGATGGCCCTTCCCCTGGAACACACTGCACCGATGTACACAGTATTGCTGTGCACCTGTTCAGCACCCTGCCATGTACTGTGCACCATACCTCACAAGTGTACACACCATTGCTGACTGTGTATATGTGTGTCAGTTATGTTTGCTGTGTTGACACAGCCCCTATGTGTTTGACAGATAAATACCTGGGCTGATATGAAGAAAGATGGCAATAGTGAGTGCCTGATGTTTGATTTGCAGATCTCATCATCAGCAGTGCATGTCTCAGCAATGAAATCCAATTATACTGACAACCTCCCAAGCTTACTGTGGCTATGAGGGGTGTACACACCCTTATTGACATGCCACCATCTTTCCTGATATGCCATGGGGCCACAATACTGCATATGTTACCATTACACATACCTGATATGTGACATATGACCTGTGCGATCACATGCAGTATCAAACAAATGTGTTAGTTGTGCAAATGTTGATAGTGATGCATACAAATATGTGGGCTGCATAAGTGTGCACACCCTTAACACAATGTTTTGTTGCAGCACCTGTACATGAACAACAGCAGTAACTTTTCATGGAAGGTGTATACTAGCATGGCCCAACCTCACTTGACATTATATGGTCACCCCTCCCTACAAATATCCCTAGACTCTGGCAGATTGTAAGCATGGCTTCTGTGCACAGCCCTTGGAGGTCACACAGTCCCTACACTATTGCTGTTGAGTCACGGTTATGTCTTGCATAATGCATGACCTTGACTGTGTTCAGATACAGCCATTCTATGTGACCTTTGGACATAAGCTTTGGTTCACTGTTGTGTTTCAGGGTGACACACCAGCCCATCCTCAGCCGTTTTGCAGATGCATGACAACTGTGGGCCACACATGAGTGTGACTTGGCGGTGTCCCACATGCAGAACAACATGTCTACCGCCATAGTTTCTGCTAATTAACAGAAAACCTACAGGTGTGCACTGGCACCAGCAGGGTACAGATGGGGATGGTGGGCATGAGGTGGACTGAGGTGATGGTTGTGCAGCTCATGTATCTTTATTAATAATGTCTGTAGGTTTCAGCCTTGGTCTCGGAACACCATACCACATTACAACACATGCCTGTGGGAGACTTGATGTTATGCATATGGTACCTGGAGTGAGCCCTAGATGATGTCCTCTGTGGAACAACTCTTCGATCTGAGCACCCTAACCCATAGGCCACAATTATGCAGAGTCCAGGTAATTGTCGACACAGGTACTGTGCAGGCAGTACCTGCTAGACATTCCTGCAGATCCCCAGTGTTGCAGCATGTGTCTGGGCAGCCTCCATGACTGGTTTGCAACATGTGCTGTCATCTGTCTTGGATGGGCATCTGTTTATTTCTGACATGAATGTTGTCCCATACGTCATACACACATACATGACTGTCTGCACTGTTTGCCATGGTATATGCAGTGTTGCTGTAAGGCTACTTTTCCTACTCCTGAGTGCTACCTTTCGGATATGGGATATATTCCATGGTTTGTAACAGGTGTGCAAGCCAGGGCTGCCACTGTTGCAGGTGAGTGGGCAGATGTCATGGACAGATGTCTTGGATAGCATAACATTACGTGGTGTGACATTTAGGCCTTGTACGTGATGGAAGATGTTCTTCATTCCACATTGCTGCAGTCCTAACTATTGGGGGTCCATGTCCAGTGTCGGTCGGCCCGAAAAGTAAAGTATATGGCGTCGGTCAGGCGTCAGGGACTGACGTGACTGGCGTCAGTGGTAATGATGCGCATGACCCCGTCATATCCCTCGTCTTTTTGCCGCATGGTCCGATGCAGAAGCAATTTTGAGTGTGCAGGTTGGCGTTCTGAAAGTTTCTGAAGTCAGAGTTTCCCGAATCATCAAAGTTGCTAAGTACCCGTTGGGAATATTTGTTTTTTCTTGCCTCAGTATTTAACCGGATGTCAGAAAAGTGAATAACTGTATTTCTTGTGGGAAACAGATACCTCATAGGGATTACCATACTTTGTGTATACCTTGTTTAGGGCCTGCGTTGTTGGATGCGCTCTTGTGCTCTGTGCTAGAGCGTTGTAATTATAAAATGCCGTCGGATGCTCGGACAAAGCAGCAAAGCCTAGAGTGGAAGAACCGACAGTCCCAGCTCAGTGGAGCCGGAGGTTCTGCCAGGAGTTTCTTTGGAGTCTCAGGAGACTTTACTGTTACAGGATGTATCCTCTCAGGAAGTAGGCCAGGCTGAGGGGCTTCTCAGGTGGCTGTTCTTCCCTCTCTTCCTAAGGTGGTTAGAGCCTCCGGCTTCCTTGAGCAGGCCAAGTTTAGCTTCAGTGGGGGTTTCTCCTAGTGCTTCAGGGTCTTTACCTAAGAAACATATGCTTAAAATGGCAGAGGATTTGATTACTTTGATTAGAGGTTCTATGCCCCTCCTGATAAGAGGCCTAGGGTGGAACCTGAGTTTGAGAGTTTTGAGCAATGTTCGAGGCTTCTGAGTCTTGACTGAAGACTTGCAGGAGTATCCTCCTTATTCTGATTCTGATGTGGATGATTCTACTCCTTCAGCTTCTCCTCCTGAGGATTTTTCATTTCAGAGACTCTGCATTCCATGAGGAGCATTTTAAATGGGAAGGTCAAGATTTCTCTGATTCAGAAAGAGGCTTAGGAATTCTTGTTTTACCCCAGCATAGGCCTTTAGCTATACCTCCTGTTCTGAATGTGGTGGAAGATGTTTTGCAGAGGCTTCCTTGAATCCTGATTCTCTGCCTCCTGCCCCAGTTAAACCGGATAGGTACTATAGGGTGCCTGAAGCTCATAAGTATCTTTTAAGAGTCCTAGGGCAGACCGGAAACTGTCTCTCAGGGGCCTAAAGGTGCTCTGTTGTTAAAAATCCTGTTCCTCCTGATAAAGAGGCAAGGGCTTTGGATAGATGGGGAAAGAAAGTGTATACTTCTTCCACTTTAGCCATGAGGCGTTGAATTGTCAGTTTCACATGTTAAAATATCAGAATTATCTCCTTTCACAATTGAAATCTAAGGTGGATGCTCTGGTGGAAGGTATTGAGTGTAAAGAGTTGCAGGATTTAGTTCATGTGTCTGAACAGGTGGGTAAACATTCCTTGCAGTGTGGTTTTGATGCTGTGCAGGCCTCCTCGAGGTGGCTGCCACTGGTTCTGTTCTAGGCACGCCTGGTTGAGAGATCAGAATTTAGCTGAGCATGTTAAAACAAGGATTTTGGATGCTCCTTTACAGTCTGATGTGTTGTTTGGTTCGCATGTGGAAGCAGTTTTAAAGAAAATGGAGGACAAGGCTAAGTCTATGCAGACTGTTAAGGATTTTGCAGGTGCAGCCTCCAAGTTTAGTAGAAATTGGCCTACTAAGGGATGGACTTATCCTGCTTATGATTCCCAGTCTAGGGGTAGGTCTAGGCGTGGGGAGGCAGAGCTCAAGGTTCTTTTAAGCCTAGGACAGGAGTTCCCCTGCTCAGACTTCTGGTGAGGGCAGGGGTCAGTCCTTCGTAAGCAGACCCAATGACCTGCCTTTTCAGCTGCCAGTACATTCTCGCCTGGCAGCACCTCTGGGAGGAAGGCTGTCTCTTTTCAAAGAAAATTGGGATTTAATTACCCAAGACAGATGGGTTCTGGATATCATTCACCACGGTTACAGGTTTTATTTCCATACCTTGCCTCCTTTCAAAGGCATGCCAGACATTCCTCCTCTACAAGAAGCAGAGGCTCACAAGCAAATTTCTCTGTTGCTCGAAATAGGGGCCATTCAGCCAGTTCCTGTGCCAGAAAGGGCCTAGGATTTTATTCTCCTGTTCCTAGTACCAAGAAGGGGAAAACGTGGAGACCAATTTTGGATTTATCTATCCTCAACACTTATCTGGACATTCCCAAGTTCAAAATGTTGGCGTTACAACAGCTTTTACCTCTGCTGGGCAAAGATCACTGGATGGTAACTTTAGATCTCAAGGAAGCTTACCTTCATGTGCCTATAAGACTAAGTTGCAGGAAGTATCTGCGTTTTCGAGCTGGAAATTCTCATTATCAGTTCTCTGCATTGCCCTTTGGCTTATCTACTAGAGTATTCACAAAGGTTCTGGCTCAGTGATAGCTTACTTCAGGCTAACAGGAATTCAAATCTATCCTTACTTGGATGACTGCCTGATTCTGGCTCAAGAAAAGGAAGACCTTCTACAGCATTTGGAATATGTCATAGCAGTGCTAAGATGCCTAGGGTATTCTGTGAGCGAAATAAAGTCCAGTCTAGTACCCTCTCAAGACATGTGCTTTCTGGGTGTGAGACTGAATACAGCAGCCCAGATGGCCTTTTAACCCGGACAAACAAAAGAATCTTTCCAGTTACTTCCATCAACTATCTCTTCAGTCGGGCTGACTGCAAGGACAGTCCTTCAAGCCTTAGGGTTCATGGCATCTTGTATTCTGGTGCTTCCCAATGCCAAACTGCATATGAGGCTGCAATAGTATCTCAAAATGTATGGACACAGCACTGCCAGGATTTGGACACTGTCATTCAAATAATACCTTGCATTCAAAAGGAATTTTGTGGTGGGCTCAGGAATGTCACCTAAACAAGGGACTCTCTGTGACCCGCCAGAGGCGAGTCAGATTCTAACGACAGATGCCTCAGACATTGCTTGGGGAGCTCATCTAAATGGAAAGTGGATACAAGACAAGTGGCCTGCCAGACTACAGCATCTACATATCAACATGAAAGAGATGTTAGCAGTCCAGTTTGCATTAATGGCTTTCAAGGAGTTACTTCTTCCAGGACAGGTGTTGATTCTAACAGACAACACAACTGTCATGTGGTACATCAACAAACATACCCATTGTGCAGGCAAGCAATGATTTTATGGGAGACTGCGCTCAGCTTGCAACTAACTCTTCAGGCAAGGTTTCTGCGGGAGCACAGAACTCCTTAGCAGATGTGTTAAGCAGACAAATCATGGATCCCCACAGTGGAAACTGGATCTTCATGTATTTCAAAATTGACAGTGTCATGGGGAACTCCAGACATAGATCTGTTCGCTTCTCCACTAAACCACCAGCTGCCAAAGTTTTGCACAAGAGGTTTCATCACACAGCTTGAAAGTGGATGCTCTTTCTTTCAGTTGGAAAAATCTTCATGTGTATGCTTTTCCACCTCTGCCTCTTCTCCCAAAGGTGCTTCTAAAGGTCAGACAAGACAAGCCAAGGATGATTTTAATAGCTCCAGATTGGCCTCGGCAGCACTGGTACCCATTACTGAGGAGTCTGGTAAGGAAGCCTCCATGGCCTTTACCCTTGATTCCACACCTGTTGTCTCAGAGGGACGGTCACCTGCTCAATGTCAAGCTTCACTCTCTTCATCTAACAGCCTGGCATATTCTGTTTTGAAAGACAGCAGGTCTCAACTTCCTCAACAAGTTTTAAATGTGATTATGGAAGCCAGAAGACCTAGTACAAGGAAAAATGGAAGAGATTTTTATTTTGGAGTGCAGCAAACAATTTGGAGATTTCTGAGCCTAATTTGAGTGTGGCTCTTCAATATCTTACTGAGTTATTGGACAAAGGTTTGTCTTTCTCTTCCATTAAGATTCATGCTGCAGCAATTTCAGCTCACTATGATTGTGACCCACCATTGTTTTCATCCTTTGTTCAACCTACTCCTGCTTGGGATCTCAATTTTGTGTTGGAGAAACTTACTCTACAACCTTTTGAGCCGCTACTGCTGAATTGAAATACTTGTCATGGAAGACTGCTTTTTGTTGGCCATTACTTCTGCAAGAAGGGTTTCTGAGTTGCAGGCCCTTATGGCGGTAGAGCCTTTTGATTTTTCATAAGGACAGGGTATCTTACTAATCCTTCCTTTATGCCTAAGGTGGTTTCTAGTGTGGCTTTAAACCAAACTATTCATTTGCCTACTTTTATGCAGATCCCCAAAATAAAGGGAAAAGATTTTGCACACTTTAGATGTACACAGGCAATTGCGTTATTATTTGAGCAGGACTAAGGATTTTAGGCAGTCTCAGCAGTTGTTTGTTTCTTTTGCTTTGAGTTCAGGGCAAGCCTGTGTCAAAACAAACTATTTCTAGGTGGATTGGGTTTTGCATTGCATTTTGTTATTCCCATCATGGCAAGGAGGTTCCAGCTGGGATTAGGCCTCATTCCACTAGGGCTACTGCCACTTCAACAGCATTTCTAAGGGGTGGCAACTAAGGATATTTTGGAGGCAGCTACTTGGAGTTCAGTGCATACTTTCTCTAAGCATTATCACCTTCCTCTCTACTCTAAGTCTAGGGCTGGTTTGCCACAGCTGTTTTGCAAGGCATGTTGTCAGTTCCTGCTTCCTTATGATTTGCCAGCCTCCTTACCTCTGCTTTGGGATTCTACCCAATAGTTAGGACTGCAGCAATGTGGAATGAAGAACATAGTACAGTTTGTACCTACCATAAATGTAGATGTTCGATCCACATTGCTGCAGCCCTCCCTCCTCCTCCCCTCTGTGTTTAGGGGTGGTTGTGTAGGTGAGGTTATATTCTGGTAATTTTGTATATATTGTACATATTTTTGGTGCAGGTATGTTTGGAGTTTTGGTTTTGGCCTTATCTTTTCAGGGTCTTCTGACATCTGGGGCAAGAAAAGACTGAGGATATGGCGTCGGTCATGCGCATTAGTACCCTGGACAGCGGACTACCCAATAGTTAGGACTGCAGCAATGTGGATCCTCGAACATCTACATTTATGGTAGGTACAAAACTGTACTGTGTGTATTACAGAAGATTGAATGCTTTCAGTATCTCATCAGCTGCTTCCACAATATGTTATTTGGAGTGTGTGCACACATGTGCATCCAGTGTTTGTTAAGATATGTATCCCATAATTGTTGTCCTAACATAGGGTTCCATATTACACATGCATTGCTCATTTTAGCATCACATTACAGGTTGTAAACAGTGTGTAATGCGGTACTGTGATTTGCCAGTGTGTAGATCTGGAATAGTTTCCATTGTGATAGTGGTTTTTACAGTGTTTTACACACTGTAGAAGGTTACTGTGTCACACATGTCTGTACTGTAGGCCATTCCTCCCATCATTATGTTCATCTCTGTCTGCACATCTTGCACTAACAGGTTGTGCGGTATACTGCAAGCCCATACATACCCTTCAGACTTGGCACCAACCCTGTATGCTGTTTGGTCCATCATGTCTGTCTTCCAAATCACCCTACCTCCCCATATATACCTACTATCCTTCCCTAACATTCCACTCTCACCTTAACACACACAGGGCAATGTGTTACCAACACAAATGTCACACCATACATGACTGTCCATTTTGCACCCACTAACATGTGCTTACGGGTGCCTTAATCACTATGTATCTTAACAGCTCTTGTTCTGGCCAGAAGATACATCATCAGTCCTTGCAGGTGTGTAACCCAGGACCCTGCACACCATAGCCACATATATTTACCACTAAGCCATCTAGGCTGCAGGTATGTGTAAGGTGGTACTAAACATATCATACAGCAGAGTCATTCAACAGTAGGGACATTTTTTAATATGTATATATGCAGATTCGTATCACTTCACTGAAAGACCATTTCACTGACACCCATTTCACTGAGACAAACTCACCTAAGGTTAATGTCACCTAACAGTCATTGCACCTAATAATCATTTCACCAAGTAGTATTGTAAGGCAAGTCAAAGGTGTATGTCCTTTTCCCCACTATATTGCAATCCTGGTGTTAGTATATATAGTTAGGAGTGGTGTGGGGGGGGGCGTAGCCCCACACCAAGTTGGGTTTTAGCATATAATGTAAAAACAGCAGACAACAGAAAACCAACTTATGTGGGGGTCTACACCACCCACACCCCCCATTGTGGGGGGTATGCCCCCCACAACCCCCCTAACTATATCTACTAACACCAATATTGCACTGCAGTGGGGGACAGGACATATACCTTTGACGTGCCTAAGACCACTACTTGTAAGTGAAATGGGCTTTGGATGAAATGAACTTTCAATGAAATGAATTGTAGGTGATTTGGTCTCAGTGAAATGGTCATTCAGTGTAGTGATATGAATATATATATATATATATATATATATATATATATATATATATATATATATATATAAAATACCGAATTTCAGAATCCCAAGATTATAAAGCTCAGAAGTTCGAAACCCCAGAAGCGCGGATTTCAAAATCCCGAAGTACAGAGATTTTGAAGTAGCGCTTCTGGTGTTGCGTTGTGTGAAGGGATAGCTGGAAGTTCAGGTAAGTATTTATGTTTAAGGGTTTTGCTTAGGGGCTTTAGTGTATGTTAGTGTGTTTGGTTACTGTGATCTGTGTGTGCGAAGGGAATGTAGTTTGTATGGTGGTATTTTTGTGTGTTTGTATAGTGCAACCGTGGAGTTAGTATATTTAAATAGGGGGTTGCAGGGGGGCTTGCCCCCCTGCTTGTATGTAGTGTAGGTTTGAGTGTTTATGTGTTGAGGAAGCGGTGTGTATGTGTGCATGTGGTGTATGGTTACTGTAGTGTTCGCGATTTTAAAATTCGCGTTTCTGGGGTTTCAGGATTGTCAGGTTTCGGCTTTATGATCTCAAAATTCTGAAATTCGATATTTCAGGATTTTGGGATTATATAGTGAATCTCTCTCTCTCTCTCTATATATATATATATATATATATATATATATATATATATATAGTGACCTCAGACTCAGGTTCACACTCTGACACTCTTTCCTGAACTGCTGCACTGTTCTGCCTTGCTACAACACAAAGCATCACATGTGAGCACAGCCTCAAATTAGGGGGAATATATAGGGACAGATTGAAGATAGGTCTATTGCACACCTATGACGTTTGTGCATGATACATTTCAAATTGGCATGACTGTTCTGCAGGTGATGGGGTCTGACACGTGTGTGTATAATGACTTAATTTCTCCCACCTTCAGCTATTTGATAGACTTGTATACATGTTTGGAGGAACAACACAGACATTATGATGGGTTACATCTTGTCATTCTGTACAGATCCACACAGTTGACAGGTATGGCCCACTGCCCACAGGTCCAGATGCTATGTCCATAGCAGTTGTTCA
The DNA here is from genome assembly GCF_019279795.1 of Protopterus annectens. NCBI lineage: Eukaryota > Metazoa > Chordata > Ceratodontiformes > Protopteridae > Protopterus > Protopterus annectens. Next base: position 401,456,123 of record NC_056744.1, read on the forward strand.
GCAGGACATCATTACAGCATGTCTTGATGGCACATACCAAGCCTTCAAAATCATCTGTCCCATTATTACAGACCAAATACTACATTCATATACAATAGTGTCATGGTTCATGTACCTGTTGTAGTAGTATGCTCTTTTCTGTGTTCAACTCAAGGATGTCTGGCTTGATTGCTGTTTTTCCTGTTTGTATAACATTTGTTTTTAACTTTTAGTTCTGTTTTGGATGTTTTTTTGTTTTTTGGGATATCAATCTCCCTCTCTCTCTCTCTTAGTCTCTCTCTCTCTGTGTCTCTCTCTCTCCACTACAGGGATCGAGCTACTTTGAATAGGTTGCAGCATGTCTTTTGTAGATGTTGCACAGGAGCAGGTGATGGCCTCTGCACCAATTGGTGTTACCCACTTGCTAATGCAGCCAGCTGTGTAGTACTTCCAATAGCCAATCTCATACCAACCCACTACTATAAATGACTGCAAAATTGTGGGGGTTGTCCCTTTACCTTTCCTGTATGGAAGACATCCTTCCTGTGTGTAGGCAGCATTGCTACAGACAGCAGGTGGCAATACCTTCCACAACAGGACTTGTGGACACATGACACATACAAGTTTGTATAAGGTTCAAGAACTACAGACAAGGAGTGTAAGTATTGCTGTTGTCTGCATTGCATAATGTTGGTTTTACAGGGTTTGTGTGTATATGCTACTTTTGCATGGAATGCAATCTGTCTGCATAGCTCTCAACTGTGGGCTTATCCAAATGATGGCCAGAGGGTTGGCAGTTATGTTTTGTTTGCTCACCACACAGGCATGTGTTTGACAGATCAGTGGCATAACTCCGTTGATTGCTATCAGTACATGGCAACATTCCGTTGTGTTTCTGACTTCATATTCCTGACAACAGGTATGTTGCAACTAATCCTGTAACACCAGCAACTTCCACAGTGTGTAACAGCAATGTTGGAAATATGGCCCTGTGTTCCAGCCTCTGTCTTCCACATATATGCCAGGCTTTGTCCTGATATAATACAGTAAGAGGTTGTTAGGTAATGGCCTATCATTTTTTAGTGCTAACATTCCTGCTATCATTCCAGTCATGTTGTGGACACCCACACAAATTTTGGGGTAGGGTCCATATATATGAGGGCAGCAGCTGGACAAGACATTTGTGACCTTGTACATTCCGGAGGTCAGTATGTGATACACAGTATTATTTGCCCTTGTACAACTTTTTATGGGGGAGGGGTATTCAATGGTTTTAACCTAGGCTGTTACAACATGTGAGGGATATCTGTGTTAAGACACATTGAGGTATATGGCTGTACATTTCCATACTTTTCTCCATGGGAACAGTGGTGGCCTACAGCTTACAGTGGTAAACACAGTTCTGTGTGGCAGTGTGATAGTGACATTTTAAGTTAAGCATTGTTATGTAACAGATGCATTGACATTTTCACAACTACTACATTTCCCCCTAGGGGTTGAGTACAGAGGGTAATTGGAGGCTGCTGAACTACATCTGTAATTAAGTATTGGTTGTTTCTTATCTTCAAGGCAAGTGCTTTTTTACTGTTGTACTACTTGAAGGTTATAGCCTGGACAGCATAGTATGTTATATTTTTCACATTACTTGCATCAACTGTTTTGTGTGAGACTTGCATTAATCAGTGATTCAGTGATTATGTATTTCAAACACCTGGCATAAACAATTCAATAGCACACAAATACATTTTTCTGTGTATGCATACTTGTGTGTGGTGTCATGTCTTTTGCATTGTGTGTGGGTATATGTTTCATGCAAATATTATCATTTGTGGAAATGAGTGACACACTGGACATTTTAACAGGTGGCAAATACAGGACTTATGGCTGTTGGATATACTGTGCACCCTCTACATCTACTCTTCTTCTACATATCTGTAGGTACTATTATCTTTTGCAGTGAGAGGTTCAGGATGTGGTTTCGATGTGCGATTGCACTATACATTTATATATATGTATATATATATATATATATATATATATATATATATATATATATATATATACAAAATGTATGTTGTATAAATATATTTTAGTTTTATATATATATATATATATATATATATGAATATATATAAACATATGTATGTATGTATATATATATATATATATATATATATATATATATATATACATATGTGTGTGTGTGTGTGTGTGTGTGTGTGTATATATATATATATATATATATATATATATATATATATATATATATATATATATATATATATATATATATATATATACACACATATATACATATACATACATACATCTACATATATAAAAACATTTTCCCTAATGTTGAATGACTGTGCTGCATGATATGTTTGACAATACCGCAATGTTAGGTACAGCTCATATGGCATAGTGGTAATTCACTGTGGCTATGGTGTGAAGGGTCCTGGGTTTGAGATTTGCAAAGGATGATTATTTTGTTGCTGGGCAGAACAAGGGCTGTTGGATACAGAGTGACTAAGGCACTTTTAAGCAGTTGTAAGCAGATTTGCGTGATGGTAAGCAATGCTAACTTCCAGTTAAATATGCTTATAGAGAGTTAGCCTCAAAATTGCTTATTCTGTGTATGGATTGCTTACCCCCATGCAAACAGGCTTAAACCCGCTTACTACTGCTTAAAAGTGCTTACTTCCGCTTACCCCGTGCTAATTTCTTTAAAAGAAAAGAAAAAGGTGTGCAATGCTTAGCGTTGCTTATTTTTAATTTTACGCACTATTTGTTGTATGGCATTGATTTATCATTCATTACATAATAAAAATTTGTTTAGTATCCCTGATTCATGTGTAACTATACTGTATGGGGCACTTGTGTTTATCTGGGGATTTCACCACTTTATTACAATGACACCTCACATATGGACTTAATGCAGTACTCCAGTTCACAAATATATGTTATTTAGTAGGTTATATGCAAAATAATTGTTTATGAATTGCTTTCACATATAGAATGAGAATTTGCTACAGTGAGGATCAAACCAGGAATGACTGCTCTCAAAGCATACACGCTAACCACTACACTATTGCAGTACTGTGTCTATTGAATGAATCTTGCTTCTTGTGCTGTTTAAGCTGGACTATGCATAGCTTAGCAATGGGCACACATGCGCAGCTATGATTACATTTTATTGCTTTTATAAAAAAAAATCTTGTAGTGTTCTTTTATCTATACCCTTTACAGTATCCCTGCTACTGCTGCACCTGTTATTTTGTCAGCTTTCTGCTTCACGGTGGGCATACCTCTCAACCTCTTTGAGTGCAAACTCTGGACAAACTCTGAAATGATGGGGGAACAAATGGAGGGACATATTTAACATATTCCTGTGGATTTCTGCATGCATCTGTACATTTTACAGCTATCCTGAGGTGTTTGGGGTGCTATGAGCGTTCTTGCTCATTTTAATTGCTGAAAGGCAATTCTTGAGTGCAGGGGCATGTATATTGTTAGAGCCCTGCTCTCAGACACACCCCCTGCATTCGTCCACAGCTCTGTGTTAATTTAGGAGCACAGGCAGCGCACCTTCATAAATATGCATGGCGCGCTACCGTGCTGCACTTAAACGGTCGTCTCCATGCAGGAATACTTATTCCTGCATGGAAGATTAGTGAATCCTGGGGAATGTCAGTGTTGCTGTATGTATTACTCTGCAAAAGTATTTATGTTTTTAATTTGGTTTAATGTGGTAGAACACTGATCAAACAATGACCAATTACAGGCTTATCCTGGGTTACATCAAAATGTAACAAAATAACGTACAGTATACAAATAACGATTTACATTTATGAGTAAGCATCGGCGATCTGACAAACATTGTTTGCGTAGAAAACCTTACAGCTCAAATATATGTACAGTTACATAACTGGACTAGAAAATGGAGAATAGATAGAACTAGGTGGAATAGGATTACCTGATTTGAAGGGATATTTTAGAGCTCATATACATAACACAACAGAAAGCTATACTTCAGAGTGCAAAGTGATGATGATAAAGCAGGCACGGGGAAATTCAAGAAATAAGTAGAGAATGGGATTTTGGATGCAGATCTTTAAGAAGAATAACAACAACCATACATATTATATTTATAAAATAGCAGAAAGTATTCTAAGAACTAAGCCAGCACGAGAATGGAGAAAGGAGTTTCTACTAAAAGGGATGACGGCAATTAGGTTTACAGAGAACAGGCAAGAGGGTGCTAGAATTTACTAGTGAAAACTGTGTAAGGAACCAATGTTTTGGGAGCAAAAAAAAAATTAGAAAGAGAAAGGTAATAGAATGGGAAGAGATCAAGAAGACATTTGGACTGCAGGCTGGAGACTGCCTTCTTTATCAGGGATTAATATTAGAGTATAGGCAAAGAGAAAGGATAGGGGAATCCTAAGTTGAAGACCTGCTCTGGTAGAGTTTTTAATTGAATCTAGAACAGAAGCTGCTGCTAAGAAACGAATAATTAGTAGGGCATATAAGATATTGTGATAACTAGTGGAATCAATCAGAGGTTGAATAAGCAATTCACAAGGAAACAGGAAGACATATGCACGCTCTCAAATATACAACAAAATCTAGAAGATTTAGGATTTTGTTTGCAAGTGTTTGCATAGGTGTTTTTATACGCCAAGCAGACTCTAAAGTATTTTTCCTGAGATAGATGACAAATGTTGGAGGTGAGATGGGGAAGTAATTGGAAACATACGATGTTATGTTGTCCTTCTCGGCTTCTTTATTACTGGATGGGGTTGGAGCCGATCCTTGGCTCCGACTCGGCCAAATACACTAGCTCAAAGTCTTTCACTTGGCTCGTTGTATTACCCTTATATACACTTTAAACAATAGAAGTTTACCTTTGAAAGTCAAAGGCCATTCAACCAGAGCTCTAGCAACATCCTCTTCTTTCCAAGCTAGATTGTCTATGGATAGTATTTGTGCAGCTGCTACATGGGCTAGACCCCATACATTTATTATTCATTATAGTAGAGTTGGCCTCCAGGGACAGAGTTTCTTTTGGGTCCACAGTGCTCAAAGGTGTACTCCCCTGAGCTACCAAGGAAGATGGTGCTAGGGACACTGTCCCGTCCAGTAAGAAAAAAGGCGAGAAGGACAACATAACATAAAAAAGTTAAGTACCTACCTACCCACCAAAACAATCTATGTTTGTTGTCCTCTCGCCCTTCTTTCTTACGTCCCTCCATCCTTCCCCAAACCAAGGCTCCTAGCGGATTCAGATGAGAGATTTCTTTCCTTCTACTGAGAGACTTCCTCTGAAATTTGTTGTTTTTCCTCTTATGTGTTCTTTCATTTTTTATATATCATCATCGTCTTCTTTTGGCTGTTCCCGTTAGGGGTCACCACAGCAGATCACCTGTTTCCATTTCTTCCTGTCCTCTGCATCTTGCTCTGTCACACCAGCCACCTGCATGTCCTCTCTCACCACATCCATAAACCTTATCTTAGGCCCTCCTCTTTTCCTGTTACATGGTAGCTTCATCCTTAGCATCTTTTTCCCAATATACTCAGCATCCCTCCTCAGAACATGTCCAAACCAATGTAATCATGCCTCTCTGGCTTTGTCTCCAAACCTTCCAACCTGGGCTGACCCTCTAATATACTTATTCCTAATCCTGTCCACCCTCATCACACCCAGTGCAAATCTTAACATCTTTAATTCTGCCACATCCAGCTTAAACTCCTGCCTTTTTGTCAATGCCACTGTTTCCAACCCATATAACATAGCTGGTCTCACTACCCTCTTGTAGACCTTCCCTTTCACTCTTACAGGTACTCGTCTGTCACAAATCACTTCTGACACTCTTCTCTACCCACTCCATCCTGCCTGTACTCTCTTCTTCACTTCTCTTCCACACTCACCGTTACTCTGAACTATTGACCCCAAGTATTTAAACTCATCCACCTTCGCCACTTCTACTCCTTGCATCCTCACCATTCCTCTATCCTCCCTCTCATTCACACACATATATTGTCTTAGTCCTGCTGACCTTCATTCCTCTTCTCTCTAGAGCATATCTCCATCTCTCCAGGGTCTCCTCCACCTGTTCCCAACTCTCACTACAGATCACAATGTCATCTGCAAACATCATAGTCCACGGGGACTCCTGTCTGATCTCGTCTGTCAACCTGTCCATCACCATTGCAAATAAGAAAGGGCTCAGAGCTGATCCTTGATGTAACCCCACCTCCACCTTAAACGCATCCATCACTCACACCACAGACCTCACCGCTGTCACACTACCCTCGTACATATCCTGTACTACTCTTACATACTTTTCTGACACTCCTGACTTCCTCATACAATACCGCAACTCCTGTCTAGGCACCATGTCATATGCTTTCTCTAAGTCTACAAAAACACAATGCAACTCCTTCTGATATTCTCTGTACTTCTCCATCAACACTCTCAGAGCAAAGATCGCATCTGTAGTGCTCTTTCCTGGCATGAAACCATACTGCTGATCACTAATCATCACGTCCCTTCTTAACTTACTTCCACTACTTTTTCCCATAACTTCATGCTGTGACTGATCAATTTAATCCCTCTGTAGTTACTACAGCTCTGCACATCACCCTTATTCTTAAAAATCAGTACCAAAACACTTTTTCTCCATTCCTCAGGCATCCTCTCACTTTCCAAGATTTCATTAAACAATCTGGTTAAAAACTCCACTACCATTTCACCTAAACACCTCCATGCTTCCACAGGTATGTCATCTGGACCAACAGTCTTTCCATTCTTCATTCTCTTCATAGCTATCCTTACTTCTTCCTTGCTAATCCATTGTACTTCATTTTATGTATACATATATATATATATATATATATATATATATATATATATATATATATATATATATATATACACATTTCATGTTATAGGTAAAAAATATACATACATTTATGAATAGCAGCAATCAAGCAAACAAGATCTGGGGATTACTGCAGTGCATTATGGGATAGGTATTTAGCCACGAGACAAGTGAAAGACTTCAAGCTAGTGTATCGAGTTGGAGCCAAGGATCAGCTCCGAACCCGTCCAGTAAGAAAGAAGGGCGAGAGGACAACAAGCATGGAATGTTATGGTAGGTACATAACGTTTTTTTTTCTGAGTGTAATGAGTTGGAAAACTTTAAAAATTCTCTACAGACTACTCTGTCAGAAATATTGGGTGAGCAAATGGCTGTAATTAAGGAAATGATTCTTTTGAGATGGGGCACAAGATCTGAATTGCCTAAACATAGTAAGGCTCGATTAAGTTAAGTTCTGCCGAATGCCAAAAAACAATTTCTAGAAAATGAAAATCAAATTCTAAACCAACTGTATTTGAAGTACTGAATTTTATAAAGGAGATGAAATAACTTGAAGAATGATCTTTAGAAAAGGGAAGGAGCAAATTATGTAGAAGTAAATGGAAGTTTTGTGAAGACAACATGCAGAATAATGTTCAGTAGGAAGAGGAGTGAGGTTTAAAGGAAGGCAGGAATTCAGTAATTTATGTAATCTTAGACTGATGATAGTTACAAAGAAAGAAAAAATATGTAACATTTTATATATATATATATATATATATATATATATATATAAAAAGAGAGAGAGAGGGAGAGATGTGTATGTGTTTGTGTGTGTGTGTATAAATATATATATGTATATATATATATATATATACACACACACACACACACACACACATACATATATATATATATATATATATATATATATATATATATATATATATATAGAGAGAGAGAGAGAGAGAAATAAAACTGACTCAGCCATTACTAAAGCTTATGGTAACCAAAATACTCTGGAGCTTCTCCTTTACCCGTAATGCACCAACCCCTAAAATACTTCTGATCTTGTTTGTCACTTTTTGCAAAAAGAAGTGATCAGCCTTAACTCTTGAATTTCATTCAAATGAGTGCAGTTTCTTCTCTTTAATCTCTCAAGTTTCTCTTTATATATTATTCACTTACCCTCTTACAGTATTCTAACTCTTTTTTACCATTGCTAGTAGTCAGTTTCTCCTTTTTTTGACTGTTATACACACTAGTGGAGTTTTAATATCATTGTTGGTATTTTTCTTTCTTTCCTTTCTTCATTTATATATATATTTGGGTTTACTATCAAAGCATGAAAATCACTTACACAAATGGTGATTTCTGCGACAAATAACATCGACTCATACATATTAAGTAGGTTGTATGGTTGACGCAACAAAGTCGACAAATTCTGTCGACCATAGTTTCTAAATCCCCCATTCACAGCAATGCTGTGAATCCCTGCCCTGTGTACGTCCTTCTAAACGGACATACACATGAACGTCGACATTCCGACTGTCGCTCCTACCATGGTCGAGGAGGTGGCTGTCGGACATGTCAACGTCGACCTTTTTGACTGTAAACCATATATTTGTATATGTATGTATTATAAAAGGTCTTCTTCTGTATTATTATTTTCTATAGTCACCAGCATGTCTGAGAAAGGACCTTCTGGTTTTAAAAAGTGTCTGAAATGTGGGCACAAACTGCCTCTTTCAGACACTCATACTCTTTGTGATTATTGTTTAGGCCCACAACATCTTTAGAAGGATTGTTCCATTTGCAAAAATTTCAATCCCAGGCTCTTGAGGATAGGAAAAATAAGCTTATCCTCAGAGGTTTATTGCCATCTTCCTTTGGTGAAGCTATCTCTGGGGCTCATTCCCCCAAAATTAAAGCTAAGGAGTCCATATCAAAGTCTCCTAAGCATTTTACTTCCTCAACTCCTTCTTTGGAGTCATCAAGGAAGAGATTGAAATCGGCTCCGAGAAGATCTCAAAGCTCCTCCCCTTCAGATCCGAAGAAGAAGAAATTAGTGAATCCTATGTCATTGGATCTGATAAAGAAGCCTACTGATTTGACTACTTTGGGTCTCATTATTACTCCAAGGACTAGGTATTCCCCTACTTATGGTTCTGCACCTTCCAGGGTCCCCTTCCCTTTTTTGGAAAGGTGCCGATCCAAGTCACCTTCCCTTGCCTCGTCTCATTTGTCAAGGTTTTTGACTGATGAAGATGTGGACAGAATGATGAAGATTCTCTTGGCACAGATCCAGGTGGGTGTTTTACCGGCTCCTACTCTGTCAGGTCAGGAGGCTCATCCATCTACCACACCACCACTTCTTACTCCTTCTGTGATCCCTCTGGTTGTTTCAGCGTCCCTGGATCTGAACCCTCCAGGTCTGTCTGGCTTGGATCTGAAGATAACTTTATCTTCCAGAAAAAGAAGTGAATTCCACTAAAGAATGCTCAGCAGAACAAAAAACAATGTAAATATTGGAAGAGCATTGCACCACAGGTATTAGTATTTCATCTGAGTATTCAAAACTTGCTAAACAACCAAAATGGTGAAAAGACAGCTTCAAAACAACAGCTTCAATAACAGGCTTTTACCATGTTGAATCCACAATATATGAAGTATAGAGTTTTGCTATTGTAAAAGTCAAGTGGTGTTGTAATTCCTCAGCTTTGTTTTGAAGCTGTCTTTTCACCATTTTGGTTGTTTAGCAAATTTTGAATACTCAGATGAAATACTAATACCTGTGGTGCAACGCTCTTCCAATATTTACATTGATAACTTTATCTTAGGATTCGAAGCTAACTCTGAGTGCACCGGCTCCAACATCTTTGGAAAAGGATGACTCTCAGAGCCGAAGTTTCCTTGTCAGGTCCAAGGCTTTGAAGTCAACTCCAAAGGGTTTGGATCCGTCTCTGCAACTTGGTGCTTTAGCATTGGATTGCTCGGCTCCTTCTCAGGGAGATTGTTTTCGTGGGTGGGAGAAAACAGCAGTCCAGAAGCCTGCCTTCTCAGCACCGAAATCTTCCTTCTGTCTGGAGCGGTCTGCCTTCGAGGTAGTGAAGAGGGTATTTTCTGCACCGACAAAACTGATGGATCCAACCACCTTGGATCTTCAGTCTAGTTCCCAGATGTCTCTGTGCTTAGAACCTCATCATTGTACACCACATGGGCAGGCAGCTCAAGATCCCTAGACCACCCAGCAGGGTTTCACAATATCTTCAGACACTTCTCTGGAACACCCCACTGAGAAAGTCCTTAGGAAGAGAAAGTGCAAGAGGAGGCACTTGAACTCTCCACAAGAATCAGTCACTGAAATTACTTCAGGATGCTTACTCTCATATAAAGATGAACAGACAATCCAGAAGGTACTTGGGCTTACGGCTGTGAGCCAGTCACTACCAGTTCAGAGCACTACCCTTTTGACTCACCACAGCCCCCAGGGTGTTTACCAAATGCATGGCAGTCAGTGGTGGCAGCTCACTTGAGACTGCAGGGATTCCACATGTTTCCATATCTAGATGACTGGCTCATTACTGGCCCGACCAGGCATTTACTAACAAGGGCAGGGGATCAGGTTCTTCAGATTTGTTTTCGCCTGGGGATAGCCATATATTACATCAAGTCTCAGCTACAGCCAGCTCAAACCTTAGTATTCATAGGAGCAGTCTACAACAGAACATCAGTGACAGCTTTTCTTCCTCTCTCAAGAGTACAGACTGTCAGATTCCATGTCAAGATAATAATTCACATTACCAACATTTCAGCTCGGTCAATCCTTGAAGCTTTGGGGTCAATGTCAACTGCCATAATCTTAGTTCCTCTAGCAAGATTTCATGTGAGAATTCTTCAATGGATGGTAGCAACACAATGGTCTGTTCTTTACCAATGCATGTCAACACAAATAAGAATCGCTCAGGCATGCAAGAGTTGCCACTGGTGGTGGATTTATTCAGATCAAGTTCTACAAGGCCATCATTTCATTCTCCCTGAACCCAAGGCCATAGTGACCACTGATGCTTCCCAGATTGGGTGAGGGGGTACTTTCTGGAGAGAGCAGTCCAAGGCACTTGGTCCTCTGAAGAGGCCAACTTGCAAGTCAATATCCTAGAGATGAGAGCAGTGCTCTTAGCATTGGAGGCCTTCCAGGACACTCTCCCTTTAGGGACAATTACAATTCAAACAGACATTATGTGGGTAGTTTGGTACATCTACAAGCAAGGCGGGACCAGATCTTACCCCTTGTGTCAAGAAGCACTCAGAGTGTGACAATGGGTGATCTCATCCAACCACTTTCTCGTAGCAATGCACATTCCGGGGAAGTCTAACGTAATAGCAGACAAATTTTGCAGGTCCATTCTTCCACCTCACGAGTGGTCTGTCTACATGAAAGTGGCAGAAATGATTTTCCACTGATGGGGCCAGCCTTGCTACGATATTTTTGCTTCTCCCCTAAACAATAAATGTAGCAATTACTTTGCCCTAATCCCTCCTCAGGGGTATCACCGAGGGACTTTCTACTTCACGACTGGCCCCTATCTACTTTATGCTTACCCATCAATTCCTCTAATTCTGAAATGTTTGCAGAAAGCTGCCAGGTTGAAGAACAAAGTCATCCTCATTGCACCTTACTGGCCTCATCAGATTTGGTTCCCCTTCCTATGGCCTCATCTTCTTTGCCAGCCTTGGATTCCAGATCTGATTCCAGACGTACTGTTGCATCTGACAGATATGGTTCATCCAGATATCTCATACCTCAAGCTAACAGTGCGGTTTCTCCAATTCCGTTAATAGCCAGACAACCAAAGCTCTCTTCCCCTGTCCTTCACATCCTTTTATCTTCCCATAAACCTTCTACAAGAAAGCATTATACAAGTAAATGGAAAAGGTTTGTTTACTGGGCACAACAAAAACATATTGATCCCTTTTCAACTCCGATACATAACATACTTGAATTTTTAGCATTAATCATTAACCATCATGAACCAATCAAGGTTCAATTAGCAGCAATATCTGATTTTCTTATTGGATTTGAAAGTTCTTCTGTGGCCTCTTCTAAGCTTTGTAAAGCATTCTTGAGAGGCACCCCTCTATTGAGACCCCCGTATAAAGATCCTACTCCACCATGGGATTTGAACTTGGTACTGCAGGCCTTAATTCGTTCCCCTTTTGAACCAGCAGCTAAATGTGACCTTAAGTTCTTGACCTGGAAAACTGTCTTTCTAGTGGCCATTGCCTCAGCCAGAAGAATTTCAGAACTTCGGGCATTGTCATCAAAACCTCCCTACTTGATTTTTCATAAGGATAGAGTTACATTACGTACCAATGCATATTTCCTTCCCAAGGTGGTGTCAGAAGAATCCAGTATCAATTAATCCATTAATTTGTCGGTATTCTTTCCTAAATTTGCAAACTAAAGTGAATATATGTTGCATTTATCAGATGTGCACAGACAATTATATAAGTTCATAGGTAGGTACTAGGCTATTGGCCCTAGGGCCTATATAAGCCTAGCCAAAAAGGTACCCTGGCTTTCGCCACCCAAGAAAATTATTTTCCTGTGCTCCTGTCGAGCAGAGCCACAGAGGTGATCCCCAGGGTGAATTTCTATTTCCCATCCAATCATCAAGATTTTTCTTGAAGAGTGCTAATGAGGAGCTTTGTTTGATATAGATAGGTAGTTTGTTCCAGATTATGGGAAGTCTCTGGGACAGGAATCTATCCCTCTAGCATGTTCTGTTTATTGTAGTGACAAGGTTTAGGTCCCTAGATCGTGTAGCTCGGAGGGATTCAGATTTCTTTAAGTGGAGCATGTCCAACAGCTCTGGGTTTGACGTAGCTTTGTGTGTTAGGCAGAGATCACCTCTGACTAGACGATATGTGATGGAGTAAAGTTGGAGTTGTTTGAGACGGTCTGCGTAGGTGTTTGAGGCTGGTAATCCTCTTTGTGAGGTGTTTCTGCGGCCTTTCCAGTTGTTGTAGATGTCTTTTGAGGTACATAGCAAAAGAGGCGTTGTACTCTATAATGGGTGTAATGAGTGACGAGTAGAGGGGAACAATGACCTCTTTTTTCCTGGATGAGAAACCTTTTGTGGTGAGGTGTGTCACATAGAAGGATTTCGTGACTACTGTGGCGATGTGATTATCAAAGGAGATTGTCCACTTGTGGCCCACGGTCTCTTATCACACTTTAGGTGTTAAGTAGACTACCACCTATGTGGTAGCTCATGGGTACAGAGTTTTTACCAAAGGGGATGACAATGCACTTTTTGGAATTGAGCTTGAGGCCATAGCTTTGACAATAGGCGTCTGTCTCCATGAGGCCCTTTTGTAGGATGTCCACATCATTAGAAGTTTCGATTATAGCTCCTAGTTTGCAGTCATCTGCAAACTTTGTTAGCCAAAGACCTTCTGTGTTAGCCTGTACTTCAGAAAAGTAGATACCAAACAGGAGAGGACCCAGGACTGAACCCTATGGTACTCCACTTGTCACTGGTCTGAAGTCGGATTTGGAGTCTGCTACTTTCACAGTGTGAGTTCTGTCAGTGAGCCAGTTGGCAATCCATCTTGTGACATAGGTATTTATACCTAGTTTAGAGAGTTTATCTATAATTCCAGAATGGGGGATGGTGTCAAAAGCCTTGGTGAGATCTAGACAGGCTCTGTGAACTACCTTACCCTTGTCTAAGGCTTTGGTGATTGCTTCAAAGAAGTCTATCAGGTTTAGGAGACATGATCTGCCTTTTACAAACCCAAACTGGGTGGGGTCCAGAGTTTGGAGATTGCCAATGTCTTTGTGTATAAGATCCATGATGATACGTTCCATGGCCTTGCAGACCAGGCTCGTTAGGCTAATTGGGTGGTAGTTCCTGGGGTCCGTGGTAGCTCCCCCTGTGTGGAGTGGGGGGGGGCAGTTCATTCTGCAGTTCGTGTAGAGCGCAGCCTGGGATGTTGTCAGGTCCCATGGATGCTGTGTTCTTGGCTTTGGAGAGTGTGTTTTTTACCTGTGCAGCCGTGATTACAGGAACTTTGCATTCTTCCGGTATAGCGATGGGCCCTTTAAGGGGTGAGCACTGAACCTATCTGCAAGGATGTTGGCAATATCAGTTGGTTCTGTATAGTTAGTGCCATTGTGCTGTAACTCAGAGCAGATCTGAGTGTTGCCATGGAGATTCTTGACATAGCTATAGAATGCTTTGTGGTTGTCTTTAGAATCAGTGGTGATTTTGTTTTCGTAACTAGCTTTGGAAGATTTTATGAGGGATCTCAGCTTCTTACTGAAGCTAACCAGGGCGTTCCTCCAATCATGGGATTTTACTCTTTTTTGCAACAGTTTCTATCTTCTGTTGTAGAGTTTGCTTATGTCAGGGGACCGCCAGATTGGCTTTTTTTTTTGGAGGATAGCATCTTGGTTCTGTTAGGGATGGCATGATCCATGCACTTGTGTAAGTGCTTATAAAGTGCATTTGTGTAGGATTCAGCAGTCGTACCTCTGTTGTCCGTCTGCATGGGTGTCGTGAAGTTTTCCACTTCTGTCTTAGGAAGCATGAAGTTGGCTTTGGAGAAATTTTTTACGATGGCTTCCCTAATGGGGGGTGGAGGCGGGATGTGAATGTCTAGGGTGATTAGCTTGGGTTCGGATCTGACCAACAAAGAACTGACCTCTGGTGTGGAACACCAGTCTCCCATGTTGGTAATCACCAGGTCTAGGATATTGCTGCCCCTTTTGGGGGTGTGGATAAGTTGATCCAAGGCATTGGATTATGAATTCCAGAAAACATTGAGCAAAAGAGTTGGTACATGAGTAGTTTTTCCAGTTAATGGTGGGGTAGTTGAAATCACCAATTATTAGGGTATTGGGTTGTACCCTAATATTTTCCAGTGTATCAAGAAATGAGGAGTGGGAATCCTGGGGCATGGTGGGGGATCTGTAGCAAGTTACAGTTTGGATTGCAGTCTTGCCCAGAGTTAGTTGCACTTGGATAATCTCGGATGCATTATGCTGAGCAACTAACCTGGAGGTGTGGATATCCTTAATGAATATGGACATGCCTCCGCACTTAGTGTTTCGGTCCAGGTTAGGTGGCCGAAAGGTGTGGTATGAATTATAGCCTGGTAATGCAGGGGTGCTCTCTGGAGCCTTGAACCAGGTCTCTGTCACTGCACAGATGTTGATGTTCTCCATTTTAAGGAGTGCCTCGAGTGAATGCATTTTGAGGTTTAGACTTCTAGCATTGAGTAGCATCACCCTCAGATTTTGCTTGCTTGTACCTGTTAAGGTGATGAATTTGTCATTTGAACCTTGCCTAAAAAAGGCACTATAGGGGTGGCAAGAGCCTTAGCCAGTATCCAGAATCCCAAGGGCGATAGGTGCAGGCCATCTCTGGCAAAGCATCGTGGTCTGTCGATCATGTCATCCCAGGCAGACAGATACTGGATCCCCTTAGAATGACACCAGAAGCTTAGCCAATCGTTGAAGTCAATCATTTTGTCCTTGTACTGTGATATCATTCTGGATGACGGCAGGATGCTCCTCAGGGCTAGGGTCATACCTGCCTGGGGTACAAGATCGGAGAGCTCCTCTATGTCTCTTTTCATGTAGTCCAGGGAGGTACGTCTCAGGTCATTCACACCAACATGGACAATGACAGAGTCATATTTGTACTTGTTGTGGAGTGACCTGAGTGGGTGCGTTATGTGGCGGATCCTGGCAGCCAACAGGCAGCTGACAGTAACTTTCTCCTTGTTTAACCTGGTTAGTGGAACATCAGTGTGCCTGACTATAGAGTCACCTATGACTAGAGTGTTGGGTACATTGTTATGCCTTATGGGCTGTGGTTGAGTGGCACACTGAGTTTGTGGGCTATGTGTCATTTTGTCATTTTGGTTGTGTTGGGGGGGTGGAGGTTACTTGTGTTTCTGCTTTGGAGGTCTCTGTTGCTTGAGCAGATTTTTATTGAGAGCCTCCGCGAATGTAGGTGTGTGTTTCGTGTTTCTATGTGTGTGTTTTTGTGGTGTAGGTTTTGAGGGACTATGTGATGAGTGTGGTGTGGTGCAAGTGTTTACCTTCTCCTCTTGACTGTCTAGTCCAGTCTAGGGTGAAGAGAGCTTTGCTTCCAGTTCGGCTATATAAGTGCATCTCTCACAGGTTGTAGTGTTGGCTGGTAGGAGGAGAGGGTTGTCTGTGTACATGAGGCAATTGCTGCATTGCCTCAAGATACCCAGATTCATCAGGTAGACAGGAGAAAACACTGGAAGCTCACCCTTAGACATGCCTGGATAGGTGCTTATTTATTAAGTACTAAAAACTGTTTTCCTCTAGACAAGTGAGGAAAGTTGAGTTTTGTAATAATTTGTAGCTTATTTAGTGCTTACAACGAGTTCTGAACAAGTGCTGAGCTCAAAGAAACAGATTTTAGTGCTAAAACTAAAAAACTGGCTCGTTCTAAGGGAAATTTTGAAGAGCAGACTTTATAGCACCAGGAATAGTTTAACCTTAGTAAATGGCAATGCATTGTGTGTGTGTGTATATATATATATATATATATATATATATATATATATATATATATATATATATATATATATATGTGTATATATATATATATATATATATATATATTTTACTTACATAGGGCAAAAGAAATCAGGAAGACAGGTCAATTGTTTGTCTGCTTTGCAGATTTGAAATTTGGTAAGCCAGTTACAAAAGTATTTCTAGCTGGATGGATGACTGAGTGTATTTCTTTTATCTGTAACAAGTTGGTTCTAACCTTACCTAAACCTGGAAGAGCCCATTCAACTAGGTCCATGGCAACTTCTTCAATTTTTCTATCCAGAGCTTCCATGGACAGCATATATTCAGCTGCAACCTGGGCCAGTCTTCATACCTTTATCACTCATTGCAAACTAGATCTGGTCTTGAGGGGTAGAGCAGCCTTTGGCTTAGCTGTGCTCAGGAATATCCTTCCTTGGAGTCCACCCAGGATTTTAGGTAAATGGGGAAACAGTTGAGAACAGAATGAAAATTGACAACATCAGATAAAGAAGTTATGTGCTTACCATAATGTTCCATCTGTGTTGTCCATTTTTATTCTTCCTCAGCCTCCCGCCACCAACCCCCCCAACCCTTGTCTTAAACTTCTGGAAGAATGAGATACTGTAAGGACACCGCTATCCTTTATGTTGAGCTTCAGATCTATTCCCTTCTGTAGGATGTTTACAAATGTATGTGTCTTTATGTATGCACATTGGCAGATACCACTTTAGGTAAATCAGTAAACAAGATCTGAGGTATGTTAGGGGTTGGTGCATTATGGGTAAGGGAAAAGCTCAAGAGCATTTTGGTTACCACAAGCTTTAGTAGTGGCCGAGCTGGACCTGAGGTTTGGATTGAGGAAAAATGAAAATAAACCCAGAAGGAACATTGTGGTTAGTACATCACTTCTTTTTTATAATTATGTCTGAGGTCACCAATATCCATGGGAAGGAAACTTTCCCTGCATTGACTGCAGCTAGCAAATTTGTGATTTGCAAAATTGCACCTTATGGCACACTTTCCTGAGTCAAGTGTCAGAATACATTTATTCTAGTGTGCCTTTAGATGCCATGTTGAAGACAGTGCATGGCACAGGACACATATCATCAGTCCGGGCAGGCAGAAAAGTGCAAGCTGTCTGCCAGTGCGTCATTTAACAGTTCATGCCCCAGTGAACTCTGTATAAATTATAAGTGTACACCTTTAACTTATTCACTCCGTAGCAGCTCAGGAAATGCTGACTGGTTACTTCCACCATAGGAATAACAGTGCAGCCTGAGCTTTTTTTAAGATAATCCATTTGTAATACCATATAGAAAACAAATGTTCATAACTCTTTAACCATAAGAGCTAGACTAAAAATGTAAATGTGAAAGTTGCTCAGTAGACACTGATCTTTCCAATGGTGTAATTGATGATAGTGTATATCCAAATCATTATTAAATATTTGTCAAGGAATTATGATTTTATGCATATTTTTTACCTTTTTGTAAAATAAACCACAATATCTTGGTGAACATACCATGTAGACCCATACAATTTGTAATTAATTTGTATGAATGTCAGCTTTAAAATAATACATTAACCATTACTGTGTGATGCTCCTGTACTGAAATATTCGCAGAAATATGAGTAATGTTATATTTCTGATGATCTGCTAATTAAACAAAACATAATTTCTCATCATCTGTAACAGACCGAGACTACATATCAGTGTACAAGTTGTGTTGCTCGATGTCAGCTTCAAAATGAGGTATTACTTACCATGTTAACATGTTCCCAAGCAAAGTTATTTGCCAAAATATGAAAGATATCATAATTCTCATAACCTAAGTTGTAAACAAACTGCGATATCTGCAGATGTGTACAGCATCCAGAGTGCCTTTACCGTCTTGTAAGTACTAATACGGTCTTCAAAATGAGGTACCACTTAGAATGTCGACATGGTCCCTATCAAAGTTATTTACCAAAATATGAAAAAATATAATACATTTCACTTCACAAGTTTTAGTACTGTGAATAACAGTGGTAACTGCTGATGCTTTTCCTGACAGGTGATAATGACTCAGTGTTATACTGTAACTGCACATATTGTAAATGAATAATGTGATAATGAATTGCATTTAATTACTGCAAGGTTCTGCATGCTCAAACAAAGGTGATAATTGCTGCACATAACTTGTTGAGCAGACATTCATTACATTCCTGGTGCAAGTGTAATGCAAGACTGAGTCATTACCATCTGTCAGGAAAAGACCAGAGTAATTTAGTAAAAGTTGTATAACACTTACTTATTACTGAGCCCTTCCTGTCACCTAAATTTTACACATGACTGACAGCCAGAAATATTGTCCAAAATATATGGGTGGTCCTTGCCAGAATTAGTGTACAAGTAATAACATTTATCTCACTGAGCCATCCACTGATTAGAATCAGACACACAAATAACAAAGTCAGAAATATCTAAACTATCTGTTTGATCCATGAAAGAAATACTGCAGAAGTAGTGATAGCTTTCATCTCAGTGAATCATCCCTCTGATTAGAATAAGACACATAAGTGACAAAGGTAGAAATATTGTCCAGAATATCTGGTTGATCAATACTGCATCTAGTGTAAAATCAGTAGTAACATATTTCACTAGCCTTTCTTCTCACCCAAACATGTTTTGCCATATCATATGTAAGTTATCTACTTGACATGTAGATCTCCAGAAAGATCCATCTGCCTGATATTCTATGACAGTGTTGGAGACAAGTATTTCATGATGCTGAAATGCAGCTACTATCATTTTATCATTCAAACCAAACCACTAACAGCATACCCATTTTATGCTAGAAGTCCAGCGTAAAGATACACTGTTTCAACCACATTATATATATATATTTTTCATCAAATTCCCCAACCAATTCTCTCCCCAAAAAAACTTTCACTTATATACCCCCAAACAAAACGTGCCACCTGCTTAGCACAAGTAATACATATATACAACATAAATAAATACAGGTTACCTTCACTGTTCCCCAGTGTATGTTCCTTACCTGTGTAGATTATTCTAATCCAAATACTACTATGGTCAAGAGTTAAATGCCTTACCTTTGGATCGTGTGCAGCTTGTCTGACCCATGCTGAAAAAGTGCACACGTCCTTCAAGCTTGCCTATATCAATACTCAAAAGATTTTTTTTAAAAATGTGACAACTGCACCCTCGGGTATATCACTATAACTAAGATTCCCCTTACCATCTCTGAATTTTAGGTAAATGTCAGCAAAACTCTGAAGTATACCATAAAGAAATACATCTTAACAGCAGCATACAGTATAGACAGTTGTATTCAGAGTGGTATTAGCAAGGTGACTATACATACATACAAATGTTTCAAGCACAGGCATTAAAGCCCTTCTAGTTTGCAAATATGCCAAAACACTTATTCCCATAATAAATGTCCAGGCTGTTCTTAAAAATATCTAAACCAGTACTTGCTTTAATGTAATTTGGTAGTCTGTTCCAAGCATCAGCTACTCTGTCAGAGAACCAATTAGTACATTTCTCATTCCTATAGAATCTTCTACATAGGTTATCCGATGATTCTCTAGTACTTTTTGATAACCCCAAACATTCCCAGAGGTAGTTGTCCCTAAATGCCCAATATACCTGAATAAGATCTCCTCTTAAATATCTGTAAGAGACACTGTACAAGTTCAGATATTTTAGTCTTTCATAATAACTTAGATTTTCACATCCATGGATGCCTTTAGTATATTTCCTCTGTACTCTTTCCAGTTTATTCATGCTTGTTTTCCTATAGGGTTTCCATATTGTTATTCCATACTCAAGTTTGGGTCTAATGTAACTAACAAACAATGACTTTATTATGTTTGATTTCCTAGACTTTATAAATCTTTTTATACAACCTATAGTTCTATAACTATCATTAGCCAATTAGCTGATATAATTAGAAAAACTCATAGCTGAATCTACCCATATACTCAGGTCCTTAAATGAGTCTACAGTTTCAATCACTGTTTCCTGTATTAAATATTCACCTTTCAGTTTATGTCTCCCAAATCTCATATGCTTAGTTTTGATGTATTTATCAACATATTATTCTCCTGTGCCCAAATGGTCAATTTAGTCAAATTATTTTGCAGACATGCCTTATCTGTAACACTTGTAATCACTTTACCCAATTTCAGGTCATCAGCATATAGACTGTAGAACACCTCAGATGAAAAAGTAAGGTCTGAAAGATACAATCTAAACAAGTAAGGGCCTAGTACAGAGCCCTGTGGGACACCTTGACTGTAACCAAGGATTTCACCTGTCCAGTTGGTGTGTGATACTTGCCATGTCCTATTTGTAAGCCATGCAGCTATCCATCTTATCAACAGTACATCACTACCTAGTTATACTAATTTATTGATCAGTGTTTTGTGCATGACCCTGTCAAATGCTTACGTTAATTCTATATAAATCACATCACAGCACACTTTTTCATTCATAGCTGTTATTATATTGTTATAGAATATCATGTTACAGGTGGTAATAGATCTATTTTCAACATATGCATGCTGAGATATAGTTTCAAGTCCCAACCTATCCAGTTCTGACAATAACTTATCCAGTATTACCTTCTCCATTATTTTCCACAACATGAAAGTAAACTTAAGGGTCTGTATGATTCTGGGTTTGTCCTATTCCCCTTTCCTTTAAAGACAGATTTAATAAGTGCATGTCTCTAATCTTGAGGAATCTCCCCATATTTATATGACCTAGTGAATAATAGATGTAATGGCAGTGTACGTTCTTGCTTAAGTGTTCTCAAATCATTGTTACTTTTTCCATCTCCTCCCTGCGCTTTGTTTGGATCCAGTTTGCACAGTTCTTTTTCAATATAATCGAATTTGATTCCAGTATCTGGGGTTACCTGGATGTCACTAGGACAGCTTACCACCCCTTTTGTGGAGCCAAACTGTTTTGCATAAAATTTTGTAAATATATCTATAATCTGTTGTGTCTGAGAATAAATTTTAGAATATGCACACAGTTCTCTCAATTTGTGTATCTTTACTCCTTCCACATCTTATGTATCTATAAAAAGGTTTCCTATTATCCTCAATATCTCTATATAAATTTTCTTCAATTTTTTCTTGATCTTGTCTAACACTATGCTTAATCTGTTTAAAACTATCATTCAAAACTAAGAAATAAAATAACAAAGCGGTCCAGAACCCATTGAACTGTTTATTACAATTTATAATGAACTAAGCGCTTTCACTCAACTATTCCGTGGGTTTCTTCACAGTTACAAAAACTACTTCATCATTCGTATTTCATACACATAACCATAAAACCTTCGTCCAATCACATAACTGCTCCAATTATCAAAAAATCAATTGATGTTCAAAATTCTTGGTTTTAAACATCGAGTAAAAAGTGTTTTAAAAAGGTTTTAAAATGCTTTTCAAAAAATATAGTTATAAAACCTTTTAAAAAATCTTTTTGAAGCTACATTTTAAAAATACATTTTAAAAAATACATTTTAAGAATACATTTTAAAACTACAACACCTTCATATTTTATATATTATATAAAAAATTAATTTGCCACGTAAAAACACTTATGTATACCTTAATGAAATAAATTGTTAAAAAATACAAATACATTGCAATTGGGTACACTGTTTGTCTATTCCTGTTAACAAACAGTAATAGTCAATAGTCATGTTAAAGTACATGTTCTGTAAGCTTTGAGTATCTCATAGTGTGTCTGAAATATTACAAATAAAATTAAAATAAAAAATTGATAATGTTAAATAGTGTTAAATACATATACTAAACCTAAACATCAATACATTTTTATATCAAATACAGTATGATTTATATTTTAAAATGCTAGAAATGGAAAAGTTCATTAATACCTGGCGTGTTGTTAGCATTTAGCCTCAATTGCCATAGGCATTCCTTCATTTCTAGTAAATTGTTCACATCCCCTTCTTTGTTCATACTGTCTGGTATTCTATCAACTACAAAGAATAAAAACCTTTTGAAATCCTCACATTTAGTACTGTGCAAATATAATGAACTAGTTTGCTTCTTATTTTTGATGTCCCTCGTGTGTTCCATAATACGCTTCCTTAGTTTTCTAATGGTTTTACCCACATAAAATGCTGGACATGATAGGCAGGTCACCAGGTATACCACCATCTTAGTATTACAATTCACATGCCCAGGACATCTAATAGATCTGTTGAAAATTTTCACCATAACATAGGGACCGTCATTAATGAACCTACAAGTTCTACATAACCCACATTTTTTCATTCTAGAATTCCTGTATGGTAGATTGATGTTGTTGCTTTCAAAATATTCCTTTAAATTCTTTCCCCTGCTGTATGTTATGTTTGGGCCCTTACCTAAAATGTTCACAATGTCAGTTTTATTACTGAATATTTTTTCCCATACCTCTTTAATAGCGTTAAAAACTGCTCCTGTATTATCACTGAATGGTAATATTAATGCTTCAGTCCTATTCTCCTTTTTACCTACATCCGTTTCCATTCCGTACCTTAAAATTGGTTTAAAATTTTTATTCCTTTTCACCATCACTTCTTTCTTCATATCTATTAACAAATATAATGGATAACCTCTGTCCTGAAACATTTCCATTAATTTGTCTATCTCTTTAATGAACGTCACATCATTATTTATAATCCTTGAAAGCCTGACCATTTGGCCTTTAACCAAATTCTTTTTCTGGAAATACGGGTGGCAACTGTTGAAGTGCAAAAAGGAGTTTGAGTAGGTCTTTTTTCTAAAAGTGTTCGACTCTTCTGTCCCATCTTCTTTTTTCTGTAACTTAATATCTAGGTATTCACAACTTTCATTGTGTATTTTATGTGTGAACCTTAAAAAGCTTATTGTAGTTTCCAAGTATGCTACAAATTCTAAAATCTCTTCCTTTTTACCTTTCCAAAAAATTATGATGTCGTCCAAAAACCTAAAATATGCTGTTATCTTAGACCAAAATCTACTAGCAAAGATCCATTGCGCTTCCCATTGTGCCAAAAGTAAATTGGCATATATTGGCGCGCACCTTGCCCCCATGGCCACACCTGAAATTTGTTTAAAAAATTCACCTTCCAATGAAAAATAGTTATTAGTTAAAATAGTCGCCATCATTTCAACCAATAATCTACATTTGACTATGTGTAAATCACTAAAAGTCTCTAGACTTGCCTCAAATAATTGTAACCCCTGTGCGTGGGGTATCACAGAAAATAAATTAATTATATCTATTGTTACCATAATTGTATCTTGATTTATAGTAGGTAATTTTCCTTTTACTAAATCCAGGCAATGCCAAGAGTCCTTTAGAATATGAGGTAATTTCTTTACAATTCCTATCAACATAGTGTGCCATGGCTTCTAGTTTGGAACCCTTTGCTGACACTATAGGTCTAAATGGGGAGTTATTGACATTTTTGTGTATTTTTGGTATGCCAAATATGGACAGTGTGTTAGGATGTTGTACAAGTAAGTAATTATATTCCTCATTATTAATTACACCTTCTATAAAATAGTCATACAGTTGCCAATCCACTTTTGTGTGTGCTCTGACCATCTCATATCTTGAAACTTTTTCGTATGTGTCACTATCATTCAACATGTCTGCCATTTTGTTTAAATAGTCCACTTTGGTCATCACTACAACACCACCCCCTTTGTCTGGTTTCATAATTCTGTAACTGTCCGTTCCTATTAATTCCTTTAAACAGGAATAGACAAACATTGTACCCAATTGCAATGTATTTGTATTTTTTAACAATTTATTTCATTAAGGTATACATAAGTGTTTTTACATGGCAAATGAATTTTTTATATAATATATAAAATATGAAGGCATTGTAGTTTTAAAATGTATTCTTAAAATGTATTTTTTAAAATGTATTTTTAAAATGTAGCTTCAAAAAGATTTTTTAAAAGGTTTTATAACAGTATTTTTTGAAAAGCATTTTAAAACCTTTTTAAAACACTTTTTACTCTATGTTTAAAACCAAGAATTTTTAACATCAATTGATTTTTTGATAATTGGAGCAGTTATGTGATTGGACAAAGGTTTTATGGTTATGTGTATTAAATACGAATGATGAAGTAGTTTTTATAACTCTGAAGAAACCCACGGAATAGTTGGGTGAAAGCGCTTAGTTCATTATAAATTGTAATAAACAGTTCAACGGGTTCTGGACCGCTTTGTTATGCTTAATCTGTTTGTCCAGCTTGTTTATTTCAGTTTTCAAAGTTGTAGTTCAACCTCTCTTCCATGTTCTTATATTTTTTGTCTCTCACCTTAATCAGGTATCTTGTTCTTATGGAAATATACCCCCCTGATGTTATGTGCCTAGATCCTGATGTTAAACATTTTTTTGACTTTTTGCACTCAAAACAATTTCTCTTTCAAAGCTTTCCACATTCCATCTGCAGTTTTTCCACTGAGCACATCACTCCAGTTAGTTTTATATAGCAACTTTTTTGCTTCCCTATAATCTGTATTTAACCTTCTGTGCATTGGCTTAGATTTCAGTTTGGCAGAATTATCTAGCAACAAATTAACCTTTATGACCCCATGATCACTGCACATCAATGGTGGTAAAACTTGACTTAAAGTTACAGTAATTTCTTTAGGACCATAAACAATGTCTAGTATATTTCGTCCCCTGGTAGGTTTTTTTACAGTCTGAAGCATTTGTTGTTCCTGAATATACTCTGTGAATAATTTCTTTACTAACATTGTTGAATCAATATTATTATAGTCTGTTTCTGGTAAATCTAAGTCCCCAGCTAATATTACTCTTCCCTCCTGTGTTTCATGTAAGAAATATATGAATTCATCTAGGTCATCTGCACTTGACTTTGGTGGTCTGTACACTCCAACAACTGTTATATGTTCCAGAGTTGTCTTTATTGTTACAGTGACTATGGTCTATGGACTAACTGCCTTATAAACCCAGCATAATGGACTTGATAATTACCACAGAAAGTTGTAATGTCTTACATACTGACTGCAGCTACAAAGAGTAAAGGAGATATGAATTCCTTGCATAACCCTGGTGAGACTCTTAATTCAGACAACGAAGAGAGAGGCACCCAGTATCAAATCCTGTCAGGCTGTGATGTGCACAACTGTATATGTTTTTTTATTTTATTTTGCCTTTGTATGGTTAATTGCAGACTAAGTGCTGAAGAAGGCTCATAGAAAATAACAGATCTCTGCTTTTTCAAGTCCATTTTCTTCTCCATACACATGACCCAGGTCAGTATAACCAACACGGAGAAACAGGAAATAAATAAGTTAGAAAAACCATCAAATGGCTGGTTAACAGTGGCAGTTACTGAGTGAGCAAAGGATTCTGGGGCACGATCATTACTGAAGTGCACTAGCGGTTGAAAATGCTGATATTCTACTTGTGGTTGTACATGCAGCTGGTTAGCGCCAAATGTGTGCTGAAAATTGTAAGAAACTGATTGCTACAAATGTAACAAGCAGATTTCTATAGGTTAAAAAAAGACTGGAACAGATAGTGGCATCTGCTGTATGTGAGTCTCTCAGTTGTCATTCTTCAGGCTGGTTTGTGCTGCTATATTTGTTGACAAATTCTTGATGCCAGCATGGATGATTTGCTTTGAAAAGTTGCAAAGCTAGACTCTGTGCTGACAGCCAATCTATTTTAAGCAAGTGAACTTAGACCAGACATAAAAAAAAACATAAACTACTGTACAAAATAAACTGCAGATAACACTTGCATAAAAATAAGCAGATCCTATGTCAATCTGATAAGGGAAAATTAAGTATTTTGCATGTTATGTAATATGACAAAAAGTAGTAGTTTGCCAAGTACCCGAAACTGAAACTAGTAAATGAAACTTTTTTGTTGCCAGGGGATCACTTGCTCTTTCACTTCCAGCCTTCACTCTTTGTCTCACACACACACACACACACACACACACACACACACACACACACACACACACACACACACACACACACAAACTGGCTTGTTGTGATCACAAGATACGGAGTGCTTAGCAAGCCGATTTTCTTTAAAAAATCAAATAGGAACATTACTCCACACTGAAAACTAAGTTGATAAGGTAACTGACAAAGTAAAGGTACGTTTTCAACTTAGTTTTTAACAGTGCAGCTAACATGTGATTGTAAACTCACACTTGTGGAAGGTACTCGAGTGTAACAGTATGCGATTCCTAGCACCTCATAGAGAGCGTTTGGATGTAAGCACCAAATATATATATATATATATATATATATATATATATATATATATATATATATATTAAATGCATATCATTTATTGAGACATGCTGTGCAGTGGCAAAGCAAACCACTTGGTAATCTCTCTCTCTCTAAAGAAATTTGTCTGCGAAGTAGAAATTGTGGCTCCATTAATTTAGATCTGATGTTGTCAATTTTAATTTTTATTCTTAGCTGATGGGTTCAGGTCCGATCCTCCGAATCTGACTTGACCGTTGCTAAAGCTTGTGGCAACCAAAAACTCTTGAGCTTCACCCTTAACCATAATGCACCAACCCTAAGTTACCTCAGATCTTGTTTGGTGTTTTCAGCGAAAAACATGTTTTTTTCATTAACTATCAAGTGTTTATCAGATAAGTGTATTATTGTAATTCTCTAGTCTAAGTTCTGTTAGTTTTTTAATCCCCTTACCTGCTGTACAATTAGTAATTTTCTGAATTACTATTGTTAGTAGTTCTTCCCCTTTCTGACTATTGTACTTTGCCTGCCTTTTAAATACTATCATTAGTATTTACTTTCTTTCTACACTTGGTGTAGCTCCTTTTTCTGCCATTGCTGGTAGTTTTTTTTTTTTCTGCTTCAGTTTTCTAAAATAAAAATAAATAAATAAAACCTTTATCTGTCCTTGCTTAAGATTTTTGCCTTTTATATTATTTGGCTATGGTAGAAAAAGGCCCCACAGGGTTTAAAAATGTGTTAAGTGTGGGCATAAGCTCCCTATGTCATATGCCCACACTATGTGTGTGTACTGTCTGGGACCATTACATCTCTAGAAAGACTGTTCCATTTGCCATGGATTCAACCCCAGGGCACTTGTTGAATGTAAAAATAAACTCATCTTAAAGGGCTTATTACCTTCAGCCTTTGGAGAGGCTGTATCTGGAGATCAGTCTCCCAAACAAAACAATCAAGAACTTTGTCTCTGAAAACTTCTACGTCTTCCATGGTTTTGGAGCCATCCAAGAAATAAGCCCAGATGGATCCGACCTCACCCTCAGATCTGAAAAAGAAAGAATTGGTGGGCCCAACCTCCTCAGATCTGATAAAAAAAGGTATCGGATCTGACCATTTCCAGTCCTACCTGTTCAATTCACCTACCCAGAACAAGATATTCACCTTCTGTGGATCTGGTGCCCTCGGGGGTGCACTCACCTTTTTTGGAGCATCATAGACACAGGTCCCCATCTATTGTTTCCACTTGTTCTTCCCGAAGTTTGACAGAGGGAGACATGGAAAGAGTGGTGCGGAAGATCCTCTCATTGCAGAGTCAGATGGGTGTCTTACCAGCTCCTGCCCTTTCGTGTCAGGAGGTGCATTCTTCTGCTACACCCCCACTACAAGTTCCTCCTCTGTCTCCTTCAATGGGCTCATAGTCCCTGGATCTGAGCTTTCTGGCTCCATCTGGCTCAGATCAAAAGACAGTAATATCTTCAGATCTGAAGCTTACACTTAGTGTTCTGATTCAGTCAGATCTGGAGAGCTCTCAGAGCCGAATCTTCCCTGTCAGATCCGAGTTGTTGAAGTCAACTCCAAAGTTGTCGGAGCCATCTCTGTGCCTCAGAGCCTCAGTACCGGATAGCTGGGCTCCGGCTTCCACGTCGGGGAGATTGCATTCAGAGTCAGGGGGGGACAGCAGTCCAAAAGCTGGTCTCTTTGGATCCAAGGTCTTCCTTTTCTTCAGAGCGGTCTGCCTTTGAGGCTGTGAAGAGGATTTTCTCTGCCTTAGCAGAATGGATAGATCCAACCCCCTCAGACCATATGCCTTCTACCTTGATGTCTCTGCGCTCAGAGCCTGTCACTCTTTACCACAGGGACAACCAGCCGAGACTCCCAGGCTTCCCAACAGGGCATCTTGATTTCTTCCGATACCTCCCCAGATCATCCCACTGAGGAGGTCCTTCGAAAGAAGACATGTAAGAGGAAGCAGTTGGACTCTCCAGGGAGTCTGTCACTGAAGAGACAGACTTTGATGAAAGTGAAGGGTCCTCACAGTCACCTCCTGAAGATGTCTCATTTAGAGACATCCTTGAGATCCTTAAGCAGAGAGGTGGCTGGACACCCAGCAAACCCTCATCTGAGGAGTCTGTATTCCTGGAGGCTTTTGGTACTGGCCTGTCTACCTCCTGGTTTTTTTGTCAAATGCCCTATCAGGATCCATTTCGCGGACGTCCAATCATCCATGTCTTCTCAGTTGGTTACCCAGAAATCTATTTCAAATTCTTCCATGAGCCTCATTTCGCTTGTAGCCGAAGGAACCTCAAGGGCAGCAGTTTCAGGTATTTCCATTAAGAGACATGGCTGGATGCACTTATGTAATTTTGTGTAGCCCTTCAAGTCATTGTTCGTCAATCCTCCTTTTGACGACACTTTCTTGTTTGCCCCCGGGACAAAGGACACATTATCCAGCTGTGAGAAGGACGGAAAAACCCTTTCTGCCATGGGCATATGTTTTTCATCCTGTCAAAGATCCTTTTCTAGGAATCAACGAGATGGTCAGAAGATGTGGTTCAGAACATCCCAGGGTCCTTTCCAGGACACACTTGGAGGACGTTCCCCCAGGGGCAGAGAAGAGAAATCCAGTGGTCTTCGATGCCCCCACGTCAGAGGTGGCCCACAAACCAGGAGTCCAGAGATTCTTTCTTTGACAGACCTTACCAGTGCTCCTGAAAGGAGGCCCAATTGTCCACCTCTGGAGGCAGTTGAGGGTCACTTATCCCTGCACCAGAGAGCCTGGCTACACATAACAAAAGATACTTGGGTGCAGAGGATTATTTCCAGAAACTATATAATACCCTTTTCCCTTCCACCTCCAATCTCAAGAATATCCCCGATGTTCCACCCAGTCAGAGGGAACAAGCAGCAATTCAAATACAAAAACTGCTAGAAAAAGAGTCATCTAAGAGGTCCCACCAGACCAAATAGAATCCTGAACTTACTCAAGGTTCTTTTTAGTGCCAAAGAAAACAGGGGACTGGAGACCAATTTTGGATCTCAGCAAATTAAACAAGTCAGTTCAATGCACCAAGTTTCAGATGGTTACGGTTCAGTCCATTCTCCCTTTTCTATACGAGGATGACTAAATGCGCTAGATAGACCTTCAGGATGCTCACTGTCACATAAAGATGAACAGATGATCCAGAAGGTCTGGAAGCCAGTCATTACCAGTTCAGAGCTCTGCCCTTTGGTCTCACCATACCCCCCAGGATGTTCACCAAATGTATTTTAGTAATAGCAGCTCACTTGAGACTGCAAAGATTCCGGGTGTTTCCATATCTAAACAACTGGCTCATTACTGCCCTGACCAGGCATCAATTATTAAGGGCAAGAGATCAGACTCTGTAGATGGGCTCTCATCTGGAGATAACTATAATTATGACGAGTCTCAACTGGAAGCAACTTAAAATTAGAAATTCATAGGAGCACTGTTCAACACAAACTCAATGATAGCTTTGCTGCCTCCCTCAAGAGTTCAAACTATAAGATCACAGGTCAGAAAAATAATCTGCCGTACCAAGATTTTGGCCCACTTGGTCCTTCAAGCTCTAGGATCAATGTCAGCGGCAGTAACCCTAGTACCTATAGCCAGACTTTATAAGAGAATTCTCCAATGGATGCTAGCAACTCAATGGTCGATGCCTTACCAATCCATGTCAACCCAAATACGAATCACTCAGCCATGCAAAAAAGATCTCAGGTGGTGTATTCAGTCAGATCAGGCTCTACAATGCATCCCATTCATTCGCCTCTCAGCACAAAGACATAGTGACCATGGATGCTTCTCGGTTGGGGTGGAGGGGCACTTTCTGAGCAAAACAGTCCAAAACACTTGGTCCCATGAAGAAGTCAATTTGCATATCAATGTCCTAGAGATGAGAGCAATGCTTTTAGCATTGCAGGCCCTTCAGAAAGCTCTCTCTTTCGGGACGATTGCAATTCAAACAACCAATATGTCAGTAGTTTGGTACATCAACAAACAAGGAGGGACCAGATCTTACCCCTTGTGCTGAGAAGTTTTCAGAGTGTGGCAGTGGACAATCTCTTCCAACCGCGTTCTCATAGCAATGCACATTCCAGGGAAGTCCAATGTGATTTCAAGAGAGATCTCTCATCAAGAACATGACAGAAATGATTTGTCATCAGTGGAGCCAGCCTTGCTCCAACCTTTTTGCTTCTCCCCTAATCAACAAATGCAGTAGCTACTTTGCCCTAATCCCTCCACAGGGGGAATTACAGAGGGATGCTCTACTTTACGACTGGCCCTCTGGTCTACTATATGCCTACCCAACAATTCTGCTAATTCCAAAATTCCTACAGAAAGCTGCCAGGTTGAAAAGCAAAGTCATCCTCATTGCACCTTACCAGCCTTGACAGATTTGGTCCTTCTTTCTTTGGCCTCACTTACTTCAGCAACCTTGGATTCTGGACCCAATTCCAGACCTTCTGTCTCAGCCGACAGGCATGATCCATCAAGACATATCAAACCTCAGGCTGATGGCCTGGCTTCTCCAAGTCCATTAATAGCAGGACAACCTATGTTGTTTTCTCCTGTCTGGCATATACTTTTATCTTCACATAAACCTTCAAGACGTAAACTCTATTCTAGCAAATGGAAACGATTTGTGTA
Source organism: Protopterus annectens (assembly GCF_019279795.1). Classification (NCBI taxonomy): domain Eukaryota; kingdom Metazoa; phylum Chordata; order Ceratodontiformes; family Protopteridae; genus Protopterus; species Protopterus annectens. The sequence continues at coordinate 401,487,505 of NC_056744.1, forward strand.
TTGCACACATCAAAATCATGCTGAACCTTTTTCAGCTCTGATACATAACATTCTTGAATTTTTGGCCATACTTTTTAAAGAAGGAGCTAGTTCCTCAGCTGCTAAAGTTCATATAGCAGCTATATCAGACTTTCACACTGGATTTGAAGGTTCCTCAGTAGCCTTTCATAAGCTGTGTAGAGCTTTCTTGAGAGGCATTCTGCACTTAAGACCTCCCTTTAAAGACCCTACTCTCCCATGGGATCTCAATCTGGTATTGCAGGCACTTACACATTTCTCTTCGAACCAACAGCTAAGTGTGACCTTAAATATCTCACTTGGAAAATGTTTTTTCTAGTAGCCATTACATTTTCTATACAAATTTCAGAAATTCATTTTGTCTTCAAAACCTCCATATTTGGTTTTTCACAAGGATAGAGTTAACATTACCAACCAATGCATCCTTTCTTCCCAAGGCGGTGTCAGAATCCAATATCAATCAGTCCAATAATTTGCCAGCTTTCTTCCCCAAATTTACTAGCAAAGGTGAATACATGTTTTATTTTACTAGATGTTCGTAGAAAATTATGTTTTTACCTGCATAGAACAAAAGACATACGAAAAGCAGACTAGTTTGTGTTCTTTGCAGACTTGAAATTAGGAAAACCAGTTGCCAAAGTAACTTTAGCCAGATGGCTAACTAATTGTGTATTATTTATATATATATATGTGTGTGTGTGTGTGTGTGTGTGTGTGTGTGTGTGTGTGTGTGTGTGTGTGTGTGTGTGTGTGTGTGTGTGTATAATTATACATATATATATATATATATATATATATATATATATATATATATGTATATATATATATATATATATATATATATATATATATATATATATAAATTGGGTGTTACATTACCACAACCAGTACAATCTCATTCAACTAGATCCATAGCAGTGCCTTCAGTTTTGCTTTCCAGGATGTCCATGGATGACATGTGCAGCAGCTACTTGGGCTACTCCCCATACTTTTGTTCCTCATTATAAACTGGATATGGTTTCTTCCTTGAGTCCACCCAAGTTTCTAAGTAGCTGGAGACTCTGTCCTGTTAGTTGAGGATAGAATGAAAATTGACAACATCAGATAAAGAAGTTATGTACTTGCCATAACGTTCCATCTGTGTTGTCCATTTTCATTCTTCCTCAACTCCCCACCTTCCAACCCTCATTCTTTGCAAACTTCTATAACAATGAGTCTTTAGGGGACATCACTGTTATTTGTAAGGTGCTCCAGACATAGTCTTTTATGTATTGATAGCATACAATTTTTCACCTCCTTTGTCTGTGCATAGTAAATATTTTCTTTCTGGTAAAATCAGAAAACAAGATCTGAGGTAACTTAAGGTTGGTGCTTTATGGGTAAGGGAGAAGCTCGAGAGTTTTTGATTGCTACGAGCTTTAGCAGTAGCCAGGATGGATCCGAGGGATCGGATCCAAACCCATTAGCTAAGGAAGAATGAAAATGGACAACGCAGATGGCACATTATAGTAAGTACACCATTTATTTTTTATTCCTGATTGTAAGGGTAATCTCTTGAAAACTTAAAAAGCTACAGTGTTCTAGATGCTTGTATGCTGCAAGGGACCTGAAATGTTATAATGCATCTAACTTTCTAGACGGAAAAAGAAAGATTACTGTAGTGATCAAGGCAAAAGGTTTGAAGTTGCTGTAAGCCATGAAAGAGTGTGATGTTTGTCATTTGTTCCACTTGAAGATAAATGGTCCTGTAGAGTCTGTTGATGTTTAAGTCACTGGATTAAAGAATTGAGCCACAGACTATTAATTTGTTGAGTTGCATGGTACTCGTATGTGAGGCAGAATCTTGTTTCGTAGTGTAATCACTGTGTAAAACTTGAAGAGTTAAATGGTGCTTATGGCTGACAGTGAGGATAATGTGTAGAAGAGTCATCTTCACATCTTCACACCGATATTGGGTTGGCTGACATGTCAAACTCTTGGCATAGTGAATATAATTCACATTATGAATGCAGTATTAAACTGTGTATTAGAAAATGTCTAGTCTGATGATATACTTGAAGGGTGTGAATATTTTGTTATTGGGTTTGCTGTTTGCCTGGAGTTTATCATATTCAGATAGGTTTTTGTCATATTATTGAATTTTTGGAAAGTCAAACTTAATATGGTCAAGACCATATGTTCGACTTTCTGAAAACTCGAATGAAGCTTGCACCCCCTACACACTTTGCAAATTATATATACCAACTCCAAGATTGCATTATAGTGGGGAAATGAGTACATTCCCTGATCCCTACTGTACTTTGAGCTCCATACAAATGCTTCAAGTTTTCGGAAATTCAAACATATGATCTAGACCATGAAGTTAGAGTCCATGAAGTTATAATCCGATGTAAACCCATTCAAACAGATCCTACAGTGTTTCCTGTTGTGCATGTTCCAGAGAATGTTCCCATAGGTTTCTGGGCAAGAGC
>NC_056744.1:401494993-401584993 GCF_019279795.1 Protopterus annectens
GAAAGTAGAAAGGATGATTAGTATGGATGGAGAGATTAAATAAATAAAAACTGAGGTTATGGATACCTATGAAGTGAAGGATTGAGTGTAGAAAATCTAACTCTGATAATATGACAGCAGGACTGAATAATGAATCCCCAAACTAAGGAGAAACCAGTGGAGCAGGAAATATCTGATCCTTTGACATATGAAGATACTTTGGAGCCTTCAGGAGGAAACCAGTATAAAAGTTCAGCTGGACTTGCACAGCAAGGGAAAGAACAGGAAATTGTGGCATCTCTGATGTAGTCAATGTTTTTGAGTGATAGGTCAGTGGGTTCCCATATGAAAAAGCAAAGGATGAATAGGGATGTGATGATAAGCACCTTTTAAGTCTAGGGAACCTAAATGAGGAGGAAAAGGTTACGGGTTGTGAAGTGACAACATTTTGAACTTGGGCACTATCACAAACAGTTTAAGGAAAGAAAGATCCATAACTGTTGTCCATGCATCTTCTTTCTTTAGCAATAAAAAAACATACTTTGATTAAAAACCTTTCCCAACTCTGGAAGGAGGAACTAGTTCTATCACTCTGAGTCCTTTACATAGCATGTGTTGAAGGACATGGGGAATTAGAGAAGTTTGGTATGGAGGTTGAGGAATTACCCCCTGAACATGAGGGATGAATAATGTTTAGAATCCACTTCTCTGAAACTGTATGTTGCCAAAGAGAAAATGGAGATTCAGACTATCTGCAAAGAAAAGGGCCTGCCAGGATGTTTGTGTGTGCGGGGTTCTTAAATAGTCATTCTGACTTGTTGGACTGTCTTGGTTTCATGGGATACCCGCATTCTTTTTGGAACACTCCATCATCTTGTCTGAAATGTCTGCTTACCTGCATTTTGATGAGACTGTTTATTTTAGTTTTGCTGACATCTGATGATGGGTTAGAGAATCTCTTACAAAAACTGGAAAAAGAGGGCTGAAAAATCTTGAGTCCCTGTATCAACTTACATATTTCATCAGACTGTTTGATAACCTCTGCATCAGAGGAACCAAAAACTAAATCCCTGTCCAAAGGAGAATAAAATCTAATTTTCACATTATCTGGGAAGTCCTGAGAAGGCAGCCAGACACACCTCAACAAAACAGTACCAGTAACCATATCCTGGGAAAAAAATATCAGTTGAGTCATACACACACTGTAAACTATAAGTTGTGGCCGGTGCAATGGAAGAAACTAAATTATTTAAGACAGTAATTTCCTCACAAGAAGAAACTGCAGACAAAACATTCCTCGTGCTTTCTCATTTAGTCAGAATAAATTGTAATATGCAAGCGTGATAATTCAGAATTCTGAAAAACAGACTTGTAGAGACATGCACACTCCCTTACTTATCAATAATATCCTCATGGTTGTAAGAAAGAGTTGGATTTAAATTAACCAAAATTTTAGAAGGAGTAGGAATATCTAATGCTTTTGATGCTGGGTGTGGTCGAAGATGATTGTATAAAAAACGTAAAGATATAGGAACCTTATACATTCTAATTGCCTTTTTAGGGGTAGCAGACTATGCGGAAAATTGCAGGCAGTGATGCACACATTCTCCATAGCTGACAGAATGGGGGGGTGGCAGCAGGTTCGGGAAATTCCTTGTGAAACAGCTCATCGTAGTTTCTGAAGGGCTAAGAAACATCAGTGTTCTCCCACTGAAAACACTGGAACATTCTGGCAGTACCCTTAGAGAAAGAGAAACCCTCACAGGGACAGTCAGAAACTGAGCTCACAGGGACAGTCAGAAACTGAGCTCTCTTCTGAGTCTGAATCAGAAAACTGAGGAGGGAGCCCTGTATCTGTCCCTTTATCTTCTAGTTCAGATTCAGAATCTTGAATCTGTACAGGAAAAGAGGAATCCTGCTTTCTTTTACCAGAAACTACTTTACAAGAAAGATCAATAGCCTAATTTAAACCCTGAGCCAAACCTAGTACACTACTGGTATAGAAATAAATTTGAGGAGGAGTAGATATATTCTTGTTTTTTGTTCTTTTTGACAGAAATTAAATAGGGCCAACTGTGCTACCAGTGGCAGCAGCTGCTTCCCAAGAGATGGGCACAGCATACTGACAAAACAGAAACAAGGAAACCTTCCCTGGTCCCTTTCCCAGGATCAACAAGAGTAGCTCTCCCATGCCCACTAAGAGAACCCACACAGCTGCAGAGAATGTGGCAAACCCCTGGCCCATTGTGAATGTAGTTGCGACACTATAGGGATGAAGGGTAAAAGGTGAGTAGTCTGAGGTACAATCAGTGGCTACAGTATTCACCCACTAAAGGCAAATTGCTAGCCTGATGGGGTAGCAAAGGCTATTTGTTTAACCTTTTCTTTTTGTGGTTTGGAGAAGGACCAGCCATGGGGCCATTAGATTGTTCCATGTAAAAAAGCCGAAAATGGTGCCTCTTTCCCATGGAAAACAAGCAGCATAAGCTGGTAAAAACATAATCTTTAAAAGTAATTTTTTCACATAAAACCACAGTTAAAGGCACTTCAATGCAGGTTGCCATCCTGACACAGTAAAATAAACAAAATTTCTCCACAGAAATATGTTTTTCAACAACTTTTAAAGTGACAGGAAAAAGTGCTCTCTTGTTTAAAAAGTATAGTTAAGTCTCGTGACAGTCTGTTAAGACACAAACTACTAGCTTAATAATATTGTTCCTAAGCAGGAAAGTGCAATAAAACATTTTTTTTAATGTGGCAGGTTTTTTCCCAAAGGGAACTTATCTGCTCAGAAACGTACAGCACAAAATGAATGTTTATACTCCAAAGCCAGCAGAAGAGCTCCCTCTTCAGTGACAAGAAAGCTCTAAAGGGATTGGCACCCAAACCTCTTTTTTTTTAGTCAGCTTGAGCTGACTAATGAGTTGGTCAAGTGGAATGTGCCCCTATACTTTAAAAGCTGCCTGCCTTTTATATCCTTGGCAGAATATAACACATATAAATAAGGCTACTGCAGCAGGGAACAATATGATGAATATCTACAAGTTCTTGGCTGTGTCAAGCTGTGTAAAAGCATTACAATTTTATTGTGGGAGCAAGCATACTTCTAGGGTAGGGCACAAAAGGCTCTTACAACTGTGAGCTCACATGTCAAACACTGGAAGGGATGTTAGGGGGTGAATTTGGAATATTTATATAGTTATTTTATCATTTGTTGACTGGTCAAGTTGGCTGCTCCCAGTAATCTTCAATCACCCACAAATTCAAGGTTGAGTAATATTTAGATTTATATCTATAGATATGTCTTTGTATGCATGTATGTATGTATGTGTATATATACATCCTATATATGGTTTACCTTTATTTTGTGGCACATGGTATATGCGATCGTGCTTTTGTGCGAGTATGCAGGGTGAGTCACAGAAGACTTCTGAGGACAAATGTCGAAAATGATTTAGCTGAAAATCATTTTCAACATTTGCCCATGTGTTTGAATGGCTAACTGCATTTGCATGCTAGCCATTTGAACATCTGTCGGCCGGCGTTGTGAGTTTTTGTCCGAAATCCTTTCAATGGAAAGGACGTTGGACAAATGACACATGACCAAATAAAAGTAAACCAGTATATATATCTATATATATATATATATATATATATATATATATATATATATGTATGTATATATATATATATATATATATATATATATATATATATAGGTCTACCTGAAAACGCCGAAAGTTCTAAACACCGGCGATGAGAACACCGACACCGGAAGATCAACAATGGAGAGGACCGACAGTTGAGAATCCCGACGCTGAGAACACCGACATGTTAAGGTAAGTGTGCGATAGGGACAGACGTTAGGATCAGGATGTGGGTAAGGTAAGTGTGTGATAGTGACGGACGTTAGGGTAGGGTATGGGTCAAGTAAGTGTGAGGTAGTGACGGACTTTAGGTTTAGGGGTGGGTTAAGTGAGTTAGGGTTAGGGTGCGAGTAAGGTAAGTGTGTGATAGTGACGGACTTGAGGGTTAGGCTCGGATTAAGTGAGTTAGGGTTAGGGTGCGGGTAAGGTAAGTGTATGATAGTGACAGAGTTAAGGGTTAGGGGCGGATTAAGTGAGTTAGGGTTAGGGTGTGGGTAAGATAAATGTGCGATAGTTGCAGACATTAGGGTTAGGGTTTGGGTTAAGGTTAGTGCATAGATAGTTGTGTATGTTAGGTTTAGTGTAGGTTTGTAAGGTTTTTGGTGTGCTTGTGTTGTGTGTGTGTTTTTCGGGAAAGGTATTTGTTTTGTTGATTGTCAGGATTTTGGTTTGTCGGGTATGTGAAGTTTTGTGTTTTTGAACTTTCTTTTTTTTTTGGTTTTGTTATGTCGGTTATTTCGTTGTCTGTGTTTTGGCGTTTCGGTGTTATCAGGTAGACCCATATACACACACACACATACACACACACACAGACACACACACACACACACACACACACACACACACACACACACACACACACACACACACACACACACACACCCACACATACACAATAGAGAGAGGGAGGGAGGGAGGCACTATTGTAGCATGACCATCTTTCATGAGTGTGCGCGTGTGTGTGTGCATATATATATATATATAATTATAAGTAAAAAAAAATAAAAACTACCAAACAAAATAAAGCAAAAAAATTAAAAAAGGAAAAAGAACAATCAAACAATCAAAAATGAAGAAAACTTTCCAAGGAGAAAAAAAGGGCAAAAAACAGGACAAAATAGCCATGTATCAAAAGACAATTGAAAGGATGAAAACTACATTACACAGTCCAACACCAACATTCCCCACTTATGCTACCAGGTTCCCCACATAGAGGAAACTCTAAAAGATCAGAGAGATGCCCCCCCCTCAAACATCTCCAACACCCAGGTCCACACTGCTCCCCCAAACAAAAAACACAACCCACTCAGAGGACTCGGGATGGTGTTCGAATTATACCCCAGGTAGGAACGGCCTTAAAACAAGCAAACACCCAGCAGTTACTTGACTGGTTTTCAACCATAATATACCCTCATCTCGGGATACAACCAAACTGTGCGGGCCTGTGCTTGGCGCCACCAGCCTCAAAAGGATACATGACAAGGCTAAATTGCCTCCACCATCAATCATAAGTAACATCATAATGCATGACAAGCGGCCATGGCAAGGCCCATCTGGATCCTCCACAATAAAGATCTGAAAGCTTTATGGACTTTGCATCACTGCAGTTTACTTTTAAACTCATCCATCTCATTTTTTGAAAACTACCACTGGCAGACTTGATGAGGGAACCAAGGTCCATACAGCCTACCAAGGCAGTCCATAGCCTCCCTCGACAAGGCCCCACTCAGGTATCATCGAAAAAACTCATCAGCTTGAATGAAAAACCCACATCACAAATATGTAACTGGCATTCACACAATCACACAGAACTTGAATCTAGGACAGAACCCACAGGTCAGACTCAAAAACTGTGTCAAGTGGTGTCAAAGCTGTCAATCAGTGGACCACCTCATGTCAGACTAAAGGCTGTCTTAAGTACAACAAAACACAGGAGGGTTATGGAGGAGACAGTAATATTTGCAGATGAGTGCACTGCTTCATGCATGAACATAACCGAAAACACATTACACAGAAATATCCCTCAGTTCACAATCTACCGGAACAGGATAAAATGCCAGCAACAGTTAAAAAATCTTAAATGCCAAGTCATAATGATTCGAAAACTTGGAAATAAAGGTTACGTTACCATACCTAATAATCCATACCACAGAAGGCAAGAAATCACTGAGGGGGACTGGGGGCCCAGGTTGACCATGCAGTTGCTTGACACACAGGTTGAGTCTAGAAAACCTTCTACATCATGTCTAGTTTATAGAAGGTGATCAATCAGGAGGATGATCATCCAGTGGGAGGAGGTCACATCTAGATCAACCATCACTCCGTGTACCCTATCTCATTATACAATTCCCCCATTACAATTTCATTCGAATGTATCTGAGCAAAAGTTCCTCCCCAAAAGGGATAACCAAAAAGTCTCCTCAAAAAGGATAATGTCTGCTAAAAACCACTGAAGCTGCTGCCCGTCTGAAACTCTCACACGCTGCCAGTCTCAGGTGAGTAGTGCCTGACATATAAGGCCATGTCATTTTATGGATTTGATGAATATTCTTCACTCAAAAATCTAGATCCTCAAGAACCACAAGGGCCCCAGACCTAACAGACTTGATTTATTAATAGCTGAAGGGACAGATTCATCACCCAGAGACTCCAGAGCTGTGGAACAAAAAATCCAAAATCCACATGTGAGGCAGAGCACTGGAGGCCTTGTTCATCTTGTCTTCTTGACCAAATGGGGGGTGGATCGATACCCCAGGGATTAGGGATAGGTCAGTGTCACTGCTGACAAGAGGCAAATAATAGAAATAGTTTTAGTTATTTCAAAACTAAAGGGGTAAAAAGCCAATAACTATGGGCTAGGCTTATATATTTATATATATATATATATATATATATATATATATACGGTATATGTACGGTTTACTATCAAAATGTCGATCACCCCTTGCCGACACCACTAATGCGAACTCCGAACTGCGATTGATGATAATGTCGAACACCGATATTCCGAAATGCATAATCTCGTCCCCCCTTTTGACCCATGGTAGCACTTGTTTTGTGGTGTAGCAGTTGGAAATGTCGACGTTCAGTGTTTTTTGTCGATATCTTGAGGAATCGGCATTACGGCTTTCGCATAAAGGAGTCGACAGTATGTACATTCGGCGATGGGCGATCGACATTTTGATAGTAAACATATATATATATATATATATATATATATATATATATATATATATATATAAACACACATACATGTATACATGTATAAACATGCATATATCTCTCTGTGTTACATACATACATACACACACACACACACACACACACACACACACACACACACACACACACACACACACACACACACACATGGATTCCTGAAAGATGATCATGCTGCAACAGTCTCTTGGTCGACTGATAGGGAAAATGGACAGTGTCACTACAGCATGGCTTGACATTCAGTAGGAAAGTGGGGAAGGGTTAATAAAAGTCTGTAAAATCCTTGTATTCTTAGTGAGTCCAACATATGCATTCCATGTTACTACTGCTGTCTTATCCCTTTCGCCCTTCTATTTGAACCAACATCTACAACCCATCTTCCCTTCCAGTAAGAAATCCCAATAACATCTTAGTCCTCAACCTACTGTTGCCTCCATAAATATAATATGAGTAGACCCCTGGGTGCCATGTTAAGGCTGCTGTAAAGTAGCCCTCCTCTCTAACAATCCTTGCAAACCCCTTGTAGAACTTTTGATCCTTTTGTCCATTTTTTTCTCATTTCTGTCTATGGTCCCCTCCCTTCTTTCCAGAACTGCTAAGATCTATATAATATAATTTTTCCTACTGTCCATGTCTCCATCATCACTGTCCTTCTTCACTACCCAGTGCTGTCTTTACTCAGCCCCGATTATATCACACAGTCTGCCCTAACTGCACTTTTTTAGATTACTCAGACTCCTTTTTCAGCAACCTATTTACTAACAATGACTTTCAAACTCCTCTTCAGCTACCTTTTTGCTTACTAACACTCACTTCTAATCAGCTCCATAGCCTGTTTTCCCAGACCATCATGCATGCAACCTGACACCTAAAACAGTCTCTCCATTCATCTTGCACCTTGCTAGCCTATCCTCTCCTACTTGTGACCTGTCAGTCAGTACAGCAGTACCCAGCAGTAGACAAGTTGTATAAGTCATGTTAGGCATTTTTTTGTACCAGCCAGGACCGTGCCATACCCAATCAGCCCATTCATTGCAAGGAAGTGAGAGCTTGACATTTCTCAGCTTGAGGGCAGCCTTAAGGCCTTCTGTGTGGGAATAAAATCAGTTCTTCTTTTCCCTGACAAGACTTCGCTGGTAGAGAGCATGCCAGATTGCTGCTGATGGAGGGCAGCCCACCCCCTCTCCGTTGGGAATGCGATTCCTGTAAATAACTGTGGAGAAATAAAATGAATCATGTGTGAAACTTGCTTGTGTAGATAAAAACTTGGGAATATGTCTATTTGGCCTTAATCCAACACTCCATACTAATTAACAAAAAATAAAGAATGGATACATTGTTATTTTTTTTTGTTTAGCTTTGTTACACCCTTCCTGTTTACAAGTATGATATAGCATACCCCTCAACCTCTTAGACCAATACATCTGGAGAAAGCCATAAATTATTGGGTGACAAAGGCTGAAAAATAGGGACACTTTCTAAATATTGCTCTTACAAACTTAGACAGTTGATAGAATAACAGGTTTTGCATTAGCATGAAGTTTTTGAAGTGTATGAAGTCTGAAAGTCAATTGTCTTGTGATTATTTTCTGATTTTAACGTCAAGGATTTGCCAGAAAAACACAATTTTATGAGAAACAGACCAAAAAATATGAGACAAACATCTGGACATTCTGCAATAATCTGTACAGTTGAGAGGTATCCGATAGGCTTGATGGCATCAAGATTTCCCTAAATAACTGTGGAAAGTAAAATGAATTGCATGTTTCTGTGGGCAGTGTGTACTGTTACCGGGCCTGTACATAGATAACTCTGTTGTTCAGACAGCATTTACAAGGTGTGTGTGTGTGTGTGTGTGTGTGTGTGTGTGTGTGTGTGTGTGTGTGTGTGTGGAGAGGGGGCTTGTGAGGGATACATCTCGGTAAGCAATATAGATCAGCTTCTCTAGACAACCGATCTCTCTCGTGTTGTGCTTTTTGCACATAGTAATGGCACCTGCTGCTGTTGTTTGGAGCTTTACTCATCCTGGACCTGGATCTCTATTACAAAAAAAAAAAAAAACGAACAGGGAAATTAACTATCATATCTATGGGCAACATTTAATGTTTCCACAGCCCAGAGATACATCCAAGCCAGTATATATTAGGGAAAAACAATGCAAAATAAAAACTCTCCCTGTGTTTGCATTACATGTCAGTAAGCATTAGAGATTAGCTGCTCTACACAACTGATCTCTGTCATGCTTTTTTCACATAATAACGGCACCTGCTGCTGTTTGAAGCTTTAATCACCCGGACCTGGACATACATGTATATAAACAACATGGGAATTAATGGCCATATCTATGGGCAACTTTTACTGTTTCCACTGCCCACAGATACATCTGTTGTTAGCTATTGTTTGGCCAGGGAACATTAAGACAAAGTAAAAACTTTTCCTGAGTTTCAATTACATCTGGATAAGCACTTGAGATCGGCTCCTCTAGACAGCCGATCTCTCACGCTTACTTCACTTAGTAACAGCACCTATTGCTGTTAACAGCCTTTCTAACCTGAATCCCTGTTATAACTGGAAAAAAGAAATAAACAGAAAAAATTATTAATGGATCGTTTCTGTGGACAGCATTAAGTACTGAAGAAACGCATGCAAGACAAACACCATCCTTAAAAGTAGACTTTCCTCTTGTTAACGTTTTGGGTATTATAAGTTAAAATCAGTAGGAACGACAGCTGCAATGACGGAGTTTACCTTGGGAAGGAAAGTGGAAATAGAACAGGGTTTTCAAAGAAATAAGAGGTATGTGGGCAGGGAATAACTGTGATGTCAGGAAGAGGGAGGTAGGTAACAAAATGGGTGGCAACATTTACATTTCGGTCCGAAGCAAGTAACGCAGTTTAGAACTGAGATAGTGCCCCTTTAATCAGTGCATCTGTGACATCTATAATCCATATGGCTCATTTCATTAATGTAAAAATAATTCCTTTCTGCCACAGATATTTTTTGGAAAATGTAATTCGTCACTAATTATGTTGCAGATATTATTTTATTAAGGGATTTCAGCAGGCTATCTTTTATATAGCACTTTACTACATGTCCATACTGTAGTAGTTCTCATAACACCTAAGATGCATTACAGCTATTTTGAAGAAGTCTTTTATCACGTTTCTATATCCCTGAATCTGTCTCCTTGGGAACAGATATGGCACTATTTGGAATCTACCCAAGGTTGTGATTTACTGTTACACCAACCTTTCCTGAAGAAGACAGCACAACTGTGTTTAATTATCCTTACCGTAATAATTTATTTTCAGGCGAGATGAATGCAAAGGTAAAAGTTTCACCAACATCCTCCAATATCTATGGACATTTTATTAATTTCAGTCTGTACTTATCAGAAATGGATCCTGTCTATCTTTTTGACTATTATATTGAGTGATATCTTGATAGGAGGTGAGATGACACCTGACTTGACAAAACCTTACCTCTCTGCTGCACAGTACAAATTGTATCATGCCTGTTATGCAACAGCATATGCCAAGGTAGAGAAAATGTTTTGCAAGAGAACTTGCCCTCACACTGCCACCTGCACACACACCCTGCTACTTATATATACTAACTCCCACATTGCACAGAAAAAGGGTGATGCTCTGAATTTGAGTGGAACACAAACTGAAGTTTGTGCTCAGTCATGGTGGCAATTGTTTACATTTTACCGCACTCCTGTTTACATGATTATCTTTGTGCGAGACTGGTCATTTTATTCAATCTTGGACATTTTATTTTGCTTGAATGTACAGGCTGATACTTTACTTCTACACTATTTTACGTTTGCACTGTTGTGGTTTGGTTTACATTTTTTATTTCTACTCTCGTATTTTTAACTTGTTTCAGATTTTACTGTTTTATTGTTATTGTAGCAGTAATTCATGTTGTTGCTTTCAGAGATCATTTTCAAGAAATCTGATGTTTTGATTGCAATAATAGCTGTGCCACGAGAGTACATGATGTGTTTGGTGCTCGCATCTCTTTTGTCTATTAAAGCATTCAAAAAAAGAGGATCTTAGGCAATTGCTTTTTAAGTGCTGTATAGATTCAGCTTTATTTGTATTTAACTCTGAAGCTCTCAGAGACTGAGTACTGGGGATATTTTTCTCAACTATGTATGGTTGCCATGGAAATCCCTGTCTTTTGCATTTGTGGGACATTGTATCTTTCAAAGATTGAATACTGGGACTATTTTTTTTTCATCTGGTGACAGCTGGAATGGACATGTACATACTTTAGTAATGGATTGTATGGCTTTAAAATAGGTCAGCTGTTTATAACTTAAAAAGCATGGTGTAGAATTGGGGATTGGTAATTTACAGTAAACTCTCTGTTAACAGGAACTCAAGCAACCGTCAAAAAACAAAAAAATACAGTACAATTTTCATGTGTTGCACTTTCTGTCCCCCCCACCCCCCGTACAAACATACCTTAAGTTTTTAGAATTTTAAAAAGGAAGATCTCTCCAACCTGAGAACAAGTCAAACCAAACAAATAGTATCTGGTACAGTATTAGTCAGGCCTATTATTAATAGTAACTCTCAAGCAACTAGAAACTACAGTTATCCAGCATCTACCAACCCCCATGGGTGCCGGTTAACTGAGAGTTTACTGTATTATTTTCTTATCCTTTTGAATTCTGCTTATTTTCTCCAAGATTAGAATTTTCAGAGGTTAGAGTTTTGCAAAAACATTTTTCAGCTATTTACTGCTTTCTAGGACTCTGCTTTCTAACAAGATTTATGGACTTCCCACATTTGTTTTCAGGTATTTCCCCAAAAAACATTTCTCAGAAGAGAATTCTTGATATCTACCTCCAAGATCTATGATGCTTCTGTTTACTGGACCATTTATTGTGACTATCAGATGCTTTCTGACATAAAGCAGACTGCTGGCTCAACTGGAATATTAAGCTGTTAGACTTTGTTCAATATTATAATCAGTTTCTGTTTCAGTGATTAACATGTTTGCTTCATGACTCTGCAAGAAACATACAATTTAATTTGTATTTTAATGCTTCTTGTGCAATATAATTACACAGTACTCTTGTTTCTAAGAACTTTTATATCTTTATATTCTTTTTCGTTAACATAACTATTTTAATTATATATTCAAGAAAATATACCCTTTTCTGTAGTGAACAGGCACAATATTTAATTGCTTTCCAAAACAGTAGCATTGATTCTTTTGTTCTTAATTTGCAATCTCTTTTTATTGTACAAATGTAATCCACTCCTCCATTAAAATCCCAACCCAGTGCTGTATCTATTCCCCTTTGCCAATTTCTTTCCCTTCCTAGTAAAAAGTCACATTCAGTTTCTCCTAGCCAGCAACACTCAATCCAACCCTAGTCCACCAGTCCATTATTTTACAAGCAAACAAAACTCACACCCTGGGATCACAGTGATTACTGAATCTTGGCTAAGCAAAAACTTCCATGACTTGCGCTATTTCTTTCTAGGTTATTCTTTTATACATATCCCCAGATCAGGCAAAAGGAGTGAAATATAAGCCATGTTCATATACAGATATTTAAATTTTGCAGCCAGTAAAATAAAAAAAAATTACCATGATCCATGGTGGATTAATCAATCAACCCCATTAGCTAAAAAACAAAAAGAACAAAAAAATATTTAGGAGTAGCTTACCTCCCTCTCCCTTCTAACAAAAACATATTCAAGGTACTTCTTAAGTACGTTATTTAATTCCACCCATCAGAACCATAGATAATTCTTCATGACTTCAATATAAACCTAACTGGGCTCCAAAAGTGACATTTCCAAAACTCTAGCAGATCTTGGTCTGTAGCAACTGTTATAGGTTCATAGGTTCATAGGTTGGTACTAGGCTATCGGTCCTAGGGCATATGCAAGCCTAGCCATAACAATTCCCTGGATATTTCTTCCCACAATATTTACTTCTCTGGACCCCTGTCTAGCAGGGTGACTGACATGATCCCCGGGGTGAATTTCCTATCTCCCATCCAAACATCAAGGTTCCTTTTGAAGAGGGCCAAGGAGGCGCTCTGCTTGACATGTATAAGACCCTTCCTGTCCAAACGTCATATCATTTAAGTACTATACTGAATGTAAGTTTCTTTATCATGTTTATTATACTTATATTGTCCTCTGTCAGTCTCTCCTTGGCCAAGACTGAAACTGGTCAAGTGTGATCAGTGCTCCACCTTGGTTAACAAATTCAGTAAATAAATAAATAGATAAATAATGGATATGTAGAAATACCTTAGATAGGATGAATGAAAGAAAAGAGGCTAAGAGAGAGTATTATACTTGAAACATTTGCATTTAGTAGTTTTCAACATTTTTTTGAAACACTGGGTAGGACTTGCTCATTTTTAGGTGGATAGGAAGTCCTTCCCAAAGTTTTGAAGCTAAGACAGAAAACTGTGATCCCTTGTTTATTATCAGAGGTATGAAAAGATAAAATAATTGGAGAGAGTGATCTACGAGTCTATTGGTAGTTGCAGACTGAAAGGTTACCTGACAGGGAAACACATGTAATTAAATTACTTTATGTAAAAGAGAGCACAAGAACTGGCTAATCCTCTGCTGGACTGAAGCCATTTGTCTTTTGTTAAACCTAGACAGTTTTGTTTGTAATGAGCAGAGAGAGAAATGAAACAACATTATTTTGTTAGAAGTTTTCTGTGGGTTTCAGTGTCTTTTCTGTTGAGGTAGCAGCAGCAAAGGGGAGACCATGTACAAGTTGTAATATTAGTACTCCTTTCCCAATGCCTGCTCTACTTTCTGGAATTTAGAAATGAGAAATTTCCCAGGCCTAGAAGCGTTAATGGCTAATTTTTTTATTTAATAATTTCTACATGATTTAGAAAGTTTTTGTCAAACCATATTCCCAGATACCTTTTTGTTTTAATAGAAAAGACAGGCTTTTGCTTGATTCCAACCAGCATGGCTTTATTTTTTTTCTCTGTGTGTGTGTGTGTGTGTGTGTGTGTGTGTGTGTGTGTGTGTGTGTGTGTGTGTGTGTGTGTGTGTGTATGTGCACATGCTCGTGTGTGGTTAAGAATAAAATTCATATGATTAAGCCAGTATATTAAGGTCAGCCAGGTTCTGTACAAGGTTTTTAACTGTTGAAACAGAGGGTCTGATCTATAAATAACCATGCCATTAAAATATAAAACTACTGGAAGGGAACTCTGAGTGTGATAATAAATACTGAAAAAAGTAAAGGATTGACTGCTGAACACTTAGGCATTCCTTTTGATTCTGGGATTTGGTTTGAAGGGTGAGCCATACCTTAACCTGGAAATTTCTGTTAGAGAGAAAAATTTTAAACCACGTCATTGCTTTATCACCAATACCTATGGCTTAAAGGCAGTTGATGGGAACAGTGGGAATTACAAGATCAAATGATTTTATAAGGTCCATAAATGCAGCACCTGTTAGGCTTCATTTATCCATATTAATGAAGATGTCATTGGAAA
This sequence comes from Protopterus annectens, assembly GCF_019279795.1. Taxonomy (NCBI): domain Eukaryota; kingdom Metazoa; phylum Chordata; order Ceratodontiformes; family Protopteridae; genus Protopterus; species Protopterus annectens. The sequence goes on from NC_056744.1 coordinate 401,509,349, forward strand.
GAATCCAGGTAGCAGTCATAGTGCTTCTTCCAAACTAGAAAACATCCTCATGTCTGGAAAGGCTATGGTATTGCTGAATACAACTGGTCAGTTAAGAATACAGCAGTCTCTTTAGAATTTTCCCCAAAGTTGAGAGATTTACGGCTGAAAGAAAGACTGATGTAGAAGAGAATTTTTATACTTTTGGAAGGGGTCTAATTATTGTAGATTTCCAAATGGATGGAAATATATTTTGTGTAATGGATAAGGAAATGGGAATTCAGAGTGTAGCCTTTACAAAAGGAAAGAAAACAAGGGTATAACTGGTGACTTCCAGGAGTGGAGGGTGTGTCTTCAATTACTTTTCCTTAATGTAACAAGTTGTAAGAATTGATAATACTGTAGTGAACTGTAGTTAATTGGAAACAACTGAAATGAGACTGAAACAAAAGTCTTTATCTGTTAATTATCCAAACTCATGCCGCACAGGTGCCAGTCTCTCCTTTATGGACCAAGTCTTGTGTACTTTTCAGAATGAATTCTCCAAACACTGTAGTTCATTTAATAAGGCTTTATTAGATGTTCACACTATCCGAATACTGTCTTCATTAACAGTACTGATAAACAATAACAGTCTGTAGAAATGCAGGAATGCTGGTTAGTAATAGCAGTGCTCCTAAATATATCCAAAGAGCTGAAGTAGTTTACTTCATTTGGTCTTCAACCTGTGGGTTATGGATCCATATCGGATCCGAGCCAGCAACTTTTGCTAGCATCAGCTCCGAGCTTCAAACTCCTCCCCTTACCCATAATACACCTCCACTGCCTTCCATCCACAGATCTCATTTGCTGCGAATTGCTTCAGCATCATGTCTTCTGAGCTCCAACTAGCAGTGGGTTTAAAACCTTTTGTGAGTAGATCATTTTTCTAAATTTCTCCCAGTTAGTGTTAGTGTAGGTCCCCTTTCTCCTCCCCTCGCTTGGTGTGAGTGTTAGTGTGTTTAGGTTAGTTAGAGTAGTTTGTTCAGTGGTGTAGGTAGTAGCTTCTCCTCCTCCCTCAGTGTTTTCCGTAGACCAGTGTGGTAAGTGGGTGTGTGTGTGTTAGTTATTTGGAAAGAACTTGCCTGTCTTTTTTTTTTTCTAAGGCTATCTTTCTAATATTTAGAATGGCTGAAAAGCTTGTTTCCAAGCACTGCACAAAGTGTGGCCATAAGCTATCCCCAGCGGATGGCCACACTCTGTGTGTTTTGTGCTTGGATGTGGCCCACCTGAGTGTGGATTGTAGCATTTGTGTGGGCTTCAACCCCTGTGCCCTAAAGGATAGGAAGGCCAAGTTGGCCCTCAAAGGTCTTCTTCCTCCTTCCGACTCTGTTTCCTCGTCTCTGGCTTTGGTCACAGTGGCTGCTGTGGCCGCCTCACCCTCCTCTCTTCCTCTGGCTTCTCCTCCCTCCCAGGCTGGGACTCAACCTCCTGTACCAGTAGTGGAGTAGTGGAGCAGAAGAAAGGTACAGAAAGGGAGGGAGAGTTGAAGATGAGGGAAAAGAGGAAGAGGTCCTCGGACCTCTCTTCTCCGAGTAAGACACCACGGATTCGTGACTCCTCTCAGCTCCGATCTCCAAGGTTCTCCCCGGAGCCGGAGGAGACACGTCCAGCCTCTTGGGCCTCAGTGCCTCGACCCACCAGGTTGGAGTCTGTGGCCTCGTCACGGTCCACCCACTCCTTGTCAGTTATGAATCTGGATAAGATGATGAGGCGATTTATCTGTATGCAGATCCAGATGGGGGTCTTGCCAGCCCCCCTCCCTCTGGGGTTGAGCTCACTTCCTTTCTTTCAACCCATTTCTCCTTCTCCAATCTGACCTTCAGGTTGGCTTTGGTCAGGGGGTCGGCACCGACGGTACCTGCTTCCTCGACACCGACAGCTGCCTAAAGCATTTCGGATCCAACCAGCTTGGATCCGAGCTGCTCTCGGTGCCATATCTGAGGGAGTGGAACCTTTTTCATTGGCTCCGATTTTGTCGGGCCAGGTTTCCTCCTTTGCAGCTCTGTCCACCTCGAGCCCAGCTCCGATTCTCATGTCAGACCCAGGGAGACTGACCTCCTTATTAGTTTCTCAGTAGGTTCGGTCTCCTTTGGCATTCGATGTGGTGGAAAGGGTGCTCTTCGTCGGATCGAGACCACTGACCACCCCCCATGAACTCCTCCCAGACCCCCTTGGCTCTATCTATGGTTCCCATCTTCTTACCAGAGGGACAGCCCGTGCTCAAAGAGCCCCAGACGGTTCCCCCTGAGGAACAAATGGCTTGTGAGCACCCCCTGGAGAGCCCCATTGGAGAGGTGCTTCGCAAGCATACGTGCAAGAGGAGGCACTTGGACTCCCCCGAGTCCCTCACCGAGGACATGGACTTAGATGATGGAGAGGGCTCCCCAAGGTCACCTCCCGAGGATGTCTTCTTTGGAGACATCATGGAGATCCTGCACCAGCAGGGAGGTTAGTCTGCCCCCAAACCTTCTTCTGATGAGTCTGTGTTCCTGGCGGGTTTCGGCATGGGCCCATCTACTTCCTGTGTGTCCCCTCCCGCAGATCCTTTGGTGGATTTGGTCACCTCACAGGGATGGAAGGAACCGGACATCATGGAACCTATCCCAAAGTGGCCTGATAAAATCCTAAATTCCCCCATAGATAGGCCATCTTGGAATAAGGGCTCCCCCATGGATACCATGGTGGTAGCAGCAGCCACTAAGAAGGAACTTGCCCAGGAGAGTTCCTCAGTCCATCCTCCTGACCAAGAGTCACGGATGATGGACCACCTAGGGAAGTGGGTGTACGCTTCATCTACCTTTTCGATCAGGGTGCTGAATTACTTGGCCTATGTCACCAGACTCCAAAACGCGACCTAGTAAAGGAGCTGGAGGAGTCTCACCCAAGTCCATGTCGCAGGAGGACAAGACTTCGTTCTCCACAAGGATGGCCACTTTAAAAGCAGTATCTAACACGTCCATGCGACTCCTCTCCCATGTGATGGAAGGAGCCGCTAGGGCAGCTGGGTCCAGCGTGTCCATGAGGCATAACGCCTGGCTCAGGGTATGTCAATTTTCCGAACCCTTCAAGGCGTCGTTTGCCAATGCTTCTTGTGACAGCTCTACACTCTTCGGTAAGACAGTCAAGGAGACATTAGTCCAGAGTGAGAAGGACGGGATTCACTTTTCTAACTCTTAAAGGTCCTTTTCCCGGAAACAGAGAGGGCAAAGGAAGATGTGGTTCCAGAAGTCACAGTATTCCTGGACACTCAGGGCTCTTCTTCCCCCAGAAGCAAAGGGGGACAGAATGTACACCGGCCCAGAGGCAGAAGGGGTCCACGGAACTTTGGGTCTCAAGAACCTTTCTCGGACAGACATGGGCAGCAACCCTGAGGGGTTGCCCAACTGCTCTACTCTGGAGGCAGTCGGGGGATGATTGTCCTTGCTCCCAGTGTCATGGGAGTCCATAACAACGGACTGCTGGGTGTTTCAAATCATATCCAGAGGAAACTCTATCCCCTTTGTGGGTTCCTCCATATCTCCCAGACACCTCCTGGATGTACCATCCACGCAAAAGTAGGCAGCAGCACAGGAAATTTCCAAGCTGCTAGAAAAACAAACCATCTAAACCATCCCCCCAGATCAGTCCAGATCGGGCTTCTACTCTGGGTTCTTTTTGGTGCCAAAGAAAATGGGGGACTTAAGGCCAATTCTAGACCTCTACCCTGAACCTGTCAGTTGCCAAAGAGAAGTTCCGGGTGGTCATGTTACAGTCCATCATGCCGTACCTGCAAGAGAGCGACTGGATATGCTCGTTAGACCTCCAGGATGCTTACTATCACATAAAAATGTACAGAAGCACCAGGAGGTTCCTCCACTTCCGGCTAGGAGTCAGTCATTACCAGTTTCAAGCCCTACCCTGTGGTCTCACCACAGCCCCCAGGGTGTTTACAAAGTGATGGCAGTTGTAGCAGCTCACCTGAGGCTTCAGGGGATTCAGGTCTATCCATATCTGGACGACTGGATCCTCACTGCTCCCACCAGGTGTCTACTTTCCCAAGCCAGAGAGTATTTCCTGACACTTGCCCTGTGTTTGGGGATCACAATCAACACATCCAAATCTCTCCTATATCCTGTACAGGTGATAGACTATATTGGTGCCAGGATAGACACCCTTCTGTGCAAAATATTCCTGACCTCGGAGAGAGTTCAAAACCTAAAGATGCATGTCTCCCTGATCTACCGTTCTCATTTTCCAACAGTGGAATCTGTGTTGAGGGCCCTAGGCTCGATGGCGGCAACCATAACTCTTCTCCCCTGTGCTTGGTTACACATGAGGATTCTACAGTGGACTCTAGCTGTACAATGGACCCTGTTGGAACTGCCATTGACATATCCAGTTCAACTTAGTCGAGTCTGTCAGTTGTCCCTCCTATGGTGGATGATCTCTCTGGACATTTTGGAAGGATGACCCTTTGTTCCAGCCCCGGCCCAAACCACAGTGACCATGGATGCCTCCCAACTCAGGTGGGGGGGCATTGTTCGGGCAAGACAGTCCAAGGCCTGTGGTCTCCCATAGAGACCAGCTTGCATATAAATGTCCTAGAGATGAAGGCCTTCTACCGTTGCAGGCCCTTCATGCCTTTCTTCCTCTGGGGATGATTGTTATTCAATAAGACAACATGTCAGTGGTCTGGTATATCAACAAACAGGGAGGGACCAGATCTTACCCCTTTGTCACGATGCCATGAGAGTGTGGGAATGGGCGATCTCCACTAGTCGCTTTCTCATCGCATTGCACATTCCGGGATGGTCCAACATCCTAGCGGACAGGGTAAGCCGGACCATTCTGATGCCTTACGAGTGGTCTCTCAATCTGTCAGTAGCAGAACAGATCTTCAGCGAATGGGGTCAACCTTGCTGCAGTCTCTTCGCATCTCCTTCCAACGCAAAGTGTAGCAAGTTTTTCGCTCTGAACCCCCTGCCGGGGGAGTCCCCCAGAGATGCTCTAGTTCATGCATGGCCTCCAGATCTTCTGTATGCTTACCCACTAGTACCTCTCATTCCAAGGTTTTTACAGAAAGCTTGTCGACTGCGGAGCAAAGTGATCCTCATTGCCCCTTTCTGGCCTCGCCAGGTATGGTTTCCCTTCCTTTGGTCTCACCTTCTGGCTCCACCTTGGATCCTAGATCCCATTCAGGATTTAATTTCACACTCATCGGAGGTGCCTCATCCAAGTCTGGACAGCTTGAAGCTCACAGCTTGGTTACTCCAGTTCCCATGATTGCTAGGACTCCCGGACTCTACTCAGTTAGATCTATTTTGGTAGCTGCTCATAAGTCTTCAGACAGGAAGGTTTATTGCAGCAAGTGGAAACGTTTTTCTTTCTGGGCCTCTCAAAGGAATTTAGACCCTTTCACAGCTCCTATTTCCACCATTCTTGATTTTCTAGCTGATATTTTTCAACACGGAGCTAGTTCTTCTACTGTCAAAGTTCAGTTGGCTGCCATGTCTCATTTTCATGTGGGCGAGAATTCTGCCTCCTTAGCCTCTTCCAGACTGCGTAAAGCCTTTATCAAAGGCACCTTTTTGTTACACCCCCGGTCAAAGATCCTGTTCCCCCATGGGACCTTACTGTGGTTCTTCAAGCTTTGGTCGCTCCGCCTTTCAAGCCTACCGCAACTGCAGATCTAAAATTTTTATCTTGGAAAATAGCTTTTCTGGTGGCTATTACCTTTGCAAGAAGGGTTTCAGAATTACAGGTCTTGTCCATCAAAATTCCGTACATGATTTTTCACAAAGATAGGGTTTCCCTTCGAAACAATCCATCCTTTCTTCCTAAGGTGGCATCACCAGTCAATATCAATCAGACTATCAATTTGCCTGTGTTTTTTTCCAAATTTTACGAACAAGATGGAATACAAACTCCACATTTTGGATGTTCATAGACAGTTACGATTCTGTTTACACAGGACAAAAAATTTTTGTAAATCTGATCAATTGTTTGTATCCTTCTATAAACCCTTTCTGGGGAACATATCTCCAAGGTCACTATAGCTAGATGGATTTCTTCATGCATCCTGCAGGTCTGTAAGGCATGTCTCCTCCAGGTCAGGTGAAAGCTCATTCCACTAGGTCCATGGCTATGTCTGCAGCCTTTTGGTCTAGAGTGTCTTTGGATGATATTTGTTCTGCAGCTACTTTGTCCTCATCTTATATGTTTATTTCTCATTACAAATTGGATTTGACTTCCAGAAGGTTCTGCAGTGCTCTGGAATATCCTTCCATGAGGGCCCCCCAGGAGTTTAGTAGCTGGGGATTCTGTCCCACAGGTTGAAGACCAAATAAAGTAAACTACTTCAGATAAAGAAGTTATAACCTCACCATAACATTCCATCTGAGTAGTTGTACTTCACTTGTCTTCAGCCATCCCTCCCTCCTTCCCCCGGACCTTAGCGCATGAACAGCCTACAGGCTGCAGTATAGGTCACAAGTAAATCTTTCAGGTCAGGTTGTCAGTATAAGTTCAGCAAACTCGATCTGTGAATGGAAGGCAGTGGAGGTGTATTGTGGGTAAGGGGAGGAGTTTGGAGCTCGGAGCTGATGCTAGCAAAAGTTGCTGGCTCGGATCCGATACAGGTTGAAGACAAATGAAGTACAACTACTCAGATGGAACGTTATGGTGAGTACATAACTTCTTTTTTCTGCACATGTCTTCTGATTGTCCTGAATGATGTATTTGACCTGTCCTCTGTACTCAGGCTCAGGATGCCTTTATTGTAGCTTAATCTTCTCTGTAATGTCAGGTATTGTAGCTTAATCTTCTCTGTAATGTCAGGTTGAACAAACTGATGGACTTCCTAAACTGTATCTCAAGTACATTTTCAAAACCCCATAATGCTTTACATACCTCTTTAGACTTGGTTCTCAAGCCTTGTCTTGCTTTGCAGTTTTTTATTGGCCTACCTGTCCCGTTATCTAACATTTCGTTGCTTCTTCCCTTGCGAAACAGAACAGAAAAAGAACAGTCTGTAGCCTTCCCTTGGGAACTGTTATGTGTCATGCTTGACCAGCAAGATTATTCTTCCCTTCTGCTTAACTGTCTTTTAAATGAAACACATTTTACCTTTTAGTCTGTCTAATGCCTAATAACTACTTTAAAATGGAAGTCCCTAATCTAACAGTTGCCCCTGAGGTCTCTGACGAACGTCTACAGGGACTTACTTTTGAAGTTTCCATACATTTTATTGCTAACTACTGTATACAACTTTATGCTACGTGACTCAATCTGAAAATATATTTTTCTTATTTGGTAAATAAACCTGCAATTTTAATTTTGACCACTAGGTCACTTGAGCATTTATGGGCTGTTGGGATTGAAGTTTTTTAACTTTATAATTTAATTATAACTAGGCAATTGTTTTTCTTTATCTGGTGAATAAACTTGCAATTTTAATTTTGACCACTAGGTGTCACTTGAGCATTTATGGCCTGTTTGGACTGAAGTCTCTTGACATTATGATTTAATTATAACTAGCAATTGTTTTTCTTTATCTGGTGAATAAACTTGCAATTCTAATTTTTCCACTAGGCTTGAAGTCTGTTAACTTTATGATTGAATTTCCATATTACCTAGATTCATAGTCTTTAGAGTCTTTAAGTCTAAGTTCTGATGTATGAGTGATATATTCAAAACCTGTACATTATTCTGAAAATGAGTGTACACATCTTTAACCTGTCTTTGTGAATCTTTATTTAAGTTAGACAGAGCACAAACTGTTAATCCTGCCTATTTTACTTCCATATCTCTGTATGCTATAATGGTAAAGTTGCACTGTTTATTGCTATGAACTGGTGCCTTAGTGTACCAGGATGTCTCTCTCTTATAGCAAATGAAACCTTTTCCTGTTGTTTACAGATTTAAATCTTTAAACATTGTACTTTTTCTTTTTATTGTATAGCCTATCAAGCATGATGGCTATTTTCTGAAGACTAATTGAAATCGGCACTAAAGACATAACACTATAACTGGTCTTGAAGCATAATTACCATATACTGTATTAACTTGTGTCTATAAACTTTCATTTAGATTTGCTAATAATGCTACTTACCTTTTTTAACTTTTATGTGCTGTAATATATGTCTGCCTCCTAAATTTTTGTCTGAAATATTCTATGAATATTTATGAGCTATAATAGTTTAGTAAAACATATGGTTTCTGTATTTATTTATTTATTTATTTATTATTGTTTGTTAACTGGGTTAGTCCAGCTGAGCTTGTGGCCCATTTTCAGTAGAGACCCGAGGAGAAAAGCACTGGTACATACTATAAAATCAGAGATTTGGAACATTACAAAATATAAAATATAGAAATTTGCATCATTACAAAATATAAAGTACAGAAATTTGTAAACTTAGAAAAGGCAGAATTACAGAAAGTTGCCACATTACTAATAGATAATGTGAGTTTGATATGTCAGTAATAGTCTGTAGAGGGATAACAGTTTTACAATACAATATACACTGCTTTGCAATTAAGAGGATGTCAGTTTGAGAATATGTGTAAGATAGGCTAGAGGCTCGCATGCAAAAAGAAAAAAAATGTTTTTTTTTTGGAAAGATGTACAGAGAAAGACCTATGACATTTTGTTAAATTTGGCAAAGAAAAGATGATTTAGGTGTGGAGTTAGTGGTGTGGGTGTTTTAGGTGGGAGCATGTGAAGGACATTCCCATTTGGAGGACAGATGGGAGAGAAGCGTGGATTTGAAGTTGTTATGGTTTGGTATGTTATGTAGTGGTGTGGGGAGAGCATTCCACAGTTTGGCTATGGTATGGGATAGTAATAGTTGGCCAGGTGGGTGCAGGGGTTTGTGTACATGTAGGAGATTTTGGCCTTTGGATCTCAGGGTGCGGCTAGGTGTGTAGGGTGTTAGAGATTTGGCAAGGGAGGGGCATTCTGTTGGTTTAAAGATGAATTTGTGGGCTGTTGTAAGTTATAGGTATTTTAGTTGGCTGTGGAGTTCTAGCCAGTTTAGGGTGTGAAGGCAGTGGCAGTGATGTGAAGAGTTCTTAGAATTGGTTGCAAATTTGCAGATTTTGTTGTAATAAGCTTCGAGTTTGGAATGGAGGCCAAGTTGTATGTTGGAGAATAGGGGAGCACCATACAACAGAGAGGGGAGAAGGAATGTAGATGCGAGGGTTTGACGGGAGGAGGGAGTAAGGTAGCAGTTATGTCTGTAGAGGAGACCGATTTTCTGGAGGTTTTTTTTTTGATTGCAGAGAGGATGTGGGAATCAAATTTAAGGTTTTCATCAATGGTAATGCCAAGTAGCTTGGTACTATGAACGATTTCTAGAGGGGAGTTATTGTGGCTTTTGATGGAAAATTGGTCCCTGTTGAATTGGGAAGTTTTGGTGGGAGTGAAAATCATTAGTTTTATTTTGTTGGCATTTAGGGCTAGGTGATGCGATTGCATCCATGATTCTGTTTTGGAGAAGGCTATTTGGATATTGAGTAAAAGTGTGGAGGGGCAGGAGGCTGAGCAGTTGATGGTGGAGCCATCAGCGTATTGGATGACTGAGGTGTCAGGGATGGAGTGGTGGAAGTTGTTGATGAATAAGTTAAAGAGGAGTGGGCCCAGTACTGATCCTTGAGGAGGTCCTGTGGGTGTAGGTAAGAAAGGGGAGGTTGATTATTTCCATTGTACAGCCTGTTGGCGAATGGAAAGGTAGCTGGAGAACTAGGCTAAGGTTGAGGGAGATAGGTGCAAGTGTGAGAGCTGGGACAGTAGGGAATGGGAGATTGTGTCAAATGCCTTTGAGAGGTCAATAAATAGAGAAGATACGTATTTGCTGCTATCACGTGCTAGGTTAACTGTTTCAAGTAAGGAAAGGAGGGCTGTCATGGTGCTGTGGCCGGGGCGGAAGCCTTGCTGGGTGGGAGAGAGGGGTTTGTGCTGGGTTAGGTAGGGCATGAGCTGGGAGTGGATGGTTTTCTCCAGAATTTTAGAGAGAGGAGAGAGTATAGCTATGGGGTCTGAAGTTGGTAGTGTCTGTGTTCTTACCACCTTTGTGGAGAGGGATTATGAATGCATGATGCCAGATGGTTGGTACATAGGATTCCTGAATGGATCTATTTATGAGAATGGATATGGAATAGGCTATTGATTCAGCTGATATTTGAAGAAAATCTGCTGGAAGGTTGTCAGGGGCATTGCGGCATGGTTTTAGCTTTTGAAGTAGTCTCTTTTAGTGTTGGTGGAGACAGGTTTAAGGGAGAACGGGGGGAGGAGGAGGGTGAGAGTGGGGTTTGGGGGCAGGGTGTGTGGGTGGCATTGGTGGGTGGGTTGGAGAAAGTGGAGGATAATTTAGCTATGCAATCAATGAAAAATGTGTTGAATTTAGTGGCTGTTTCAAGGCTTGAGAGGTTAGGATTGGGGCAGGGGTTGGTATTATTACCGGGGATGAGTATTGAGGAGATGGACGTCCAGAATTTCTTTGGGTTGTTTGAGTGCTTGGATTGCAGATTGCAGTAGTAGTTTTTGCGATCTTATGTTATTGATGTTTTGGCTAGGTAATGTAGATGTTTATATTCTTGGAGGGTGCTGTTTTTTTTTTATTATTTTTGGTACAGTTCCCATGTTTTGTTTTGTTGATTCATTATCAGTTTAGTTTCTTGGGATAGCCAGGGGCAGGGATTAGGTTTGATGCGTTTGGTTTGGAGAGGGGCTAGTTTATCAAGTAAGGTAAGGAAAGTATGGTTAAAATATGAGACAACGTTATCTAGTGGAAGGCTTTTTAGTGGAGACCAATTAGTAATATTAAGGCATTCAGAGAAGATTTTGGGGTTGAAGGAAGCTAGGTTACGGGATTGCTTGAATAGGTGTTGTTTTTCTATGTGAGAGGGTAGGAGATCTATGAAGGCTGGTAAGAGGTCGCTTAGGGGGTCTGGTATTATACCAGCTTTGGAGATATGGTTGGGGTGGGTTGTTAATATCCAATCTAAGATGGTACCAGAGGTACCATCTTTATTTGGCCTGGTTGGGAGGTTTATTAGTTGGGGGAAATTGTAGAGGTTGATTGAGTAAGTTGGGGTATCTAAGAGGAAGGGAGCCTAGTTAATATTTATGTCACCTAGAATGTAGGTTTTATTTTTGACGTTTGAGCTAAACCAAGAGAGGATGTCTTCTAGAGTTTTGGTATTGACTCCAGGTGGGATGTAGATGGAGCAGCTGCAGATGGATTTGTAGTTAAGTTTTAAAAAGCCCACAGTTATTTCTGCATTAGCAAAAGTTGGGATGGGGTTGGTCAGTGGAGTAAAAGTGAGAGTGGAGGGGTAGATAATAGCTACGCCACCTCCTTTTCTATGAGGCCTATCATTGCATATGATATGGTAGCCTGGGGGGAGGATTTTGTCATCTCTAATGGTGGGTTTAAGCCAGGTCTCAGAGACTGCAGTTATGTCTGGCTGGTTGTGATAGTCAGGCCTGTAGGTTGGGGATTTTATTATGGAGACTTTGCGCATTTAGGGTCATGAGGCAGATAGCCTTGAGTTTGTGTGGATTGGATTTTGGGTTAGGTTGGGTAATGCTGGGGCTTGGACCTGGGTTAGGGCGGATGTCACCTAAGAGAGAAAGTGAGATATGGGGGAGGAGCTGACTGAGGAGGAGTAGAGAGGATAGAGAAATATGATTTTGCTGGGGGAGGGTTTTCTTTGAGAAAGCAGTTAGAATAGGGTGAGGTTGATGGTTGGGTGGGGAGTATGGTGAGTTTGAAAAGATGGGATGGGCTGGAGGAGTAGAGTTCTGGGGAGATGTGTGAATATGGGTGGGATGTATTTGGGATGCCTGAGGTGGTGGTATGTGCGGTCTGAGGTAGGTGTGTGTTGGTGGGGAGGTTACGTTGGATAATATAGGTTAGGGATAATAGAAGAGTAGCTAGTAGTAGAGTTTGTGGGGTGAAGGTAGGCATTGTTGTATGGGTGTGTGAGGAGTGGTGTGTGTATGGGAGAGGGTGGGGTGTGTGTGAATTGGTGTGTGTATGGGAGTGGGAGTGGTTTGGTATAGGGTGTTTGTAATTGGTGTAGGTGTTGGGGGTGTGTGGTGTGAGGGCGTATAAGTGTAGGTGCAGGGGTGGGTGAGATTTGGGGGTAGGGTAGAGGAGCGGAGTGAGCCCATAGGGCGAACGGAGCGGGATAGAGCAAAAGGAGAAAAAAACAGTAGAAAAAGTATCAGCAACTGTCGTTTAAATAGTAAGGTAAGCAGTGGTAATTAGATGAGAATATATAAGGGAGAAATAATTAACAAAAGTTAAATGTATTTCAAGTCTGTACCTTTGCATTGTCTGTTAGTGTCTTTTTTAACTTTCTGACTAATGTACAATAATTATGTAAAGTATACTGTAATCTGTAAATTAATTAATAAATTAAGCCTGTCATGTTATGCCTTGAGTATACTGAATAACTATTACTACCTTTTATTTAGATAACTTATCTCACTAATGACTGAATAATGTGAAGAATGATGCAGTAGAAATGTATGATGTTAACTGTTTTCCACCTAAACACAGATTTTCTGGTATTTATTGTGATTTAAAAGCTTTTTTTCACATATTGTACTTATTTGACTGCCTGCACTCTTAAAAAGTTGTTTTTTGTTTAAATAATTTGTTTAACTGTTGTAAGCTACACAATAAAATGTGATAGCCTTTTCTGATTGTTTGTAGTCATTTAAAGCTGTTTTAAGTGTATTTTTTACTGTTTTTGCCGTATCTTTAAAAAAAAAAAACAGTCCTTGTTTCCCACCTTTCTAAGCTAGTATAGTCCAGTTTTCAGGCTAGTGCTGAATTCAGGCTGTGATACTAGTTTCTGAGTTGCCCATAACTTACTTGGATAGAAGGAAGTTTCTCTGTTCACCTGTGAGAGAGGGGAGCTTTGAGCAACCTATCTGTCCTTGGAGGAGTGGATCTAGCCCAGAAGTTCATAGTTTATTGGCCATTTTTGGCTAATTTCTATCTCTTTCATTTCCCTACTGTAAAAACCGTGTTTGCACGGTTTTGCGCACCGGGCAGTGCCGGTTAGCTACGGTTAAATTATTCCTGGTTCCACTAAGTCTCCTCTTCAGTTTTTCCCTTGAAACTAGTCTAACTCTCAACCTAAGCACTCAATACAGCCCAGCACTTGCTCAGACCTAATAGCAAGCACTAATATACCCTGACACTGATTGCCCAGCAGGGCAAGGCTCTTTATTCATCCCTCACCAACCAAGCGACTAAGCAGCTCACCCTACTATTCAGGCATGACCAAAGGGCAACTTTAGGTGCACTCTCCAGTCCAGCTCGTGAATCTGGATATCCTGAGGCAATGTTACAACTGCCTCATGTACACAGACAACCCTCTCCTCACACCACAAAACACTAACATATGCGAGAGATGCAATTATACAGCCAAACTGGAAGCTAAGCTGTCTCTACCCAAGACTGAAACAGACAGTCAAGAGGAGAAGGTTAACACTTGCACCACACCTTCAGCTGCACAGACCTACTAAAACAGCACTGGCAAAAAATACACATAAATACACAAAATCATACTCAGAGGCTCTAAATAAAAACCTGCAAAAGCATCAGAGACCTTTAAAGCGGACATCCAGACAACCTGCACTTCCCGTCACAAACCAGACAACACATAAAACACAAAATCAGTGTGCCACACACAGCCCTTAAGGCGAAATAACATACCTAACACACTAGTAATAGGTGACTCTATAGTCAGGCACACTGACAACCCACTCACTAGGCCGGACAAGCAGAAGGTTACTGTTAGCTGCCTTTTGGGAGCCAGAATCCGCCACATAACACAAGCACTCAGGTAACTCCAGAACAAGTACAAATATGACTCTATCATTGTTCATGTTGGTGTGAATGACCTGAGACGTACCTCCCTGGACTACATTGAAAAGAGACATGGAAGAGCTCTCTGATCATGCAGCCCAGGCTGGTATGATCCTCACCCTGAGTAGCATCCTGCCCTCACCAAGAATGATACCTCAGTATAAAGAAAAAATGATCAATTTCAACAATTGGCTAAGCTTCTGGTGTCATTCAAAGGGGATCCAGTGTCTGTCAGCCTGGGACGACATGCTCGACAAGCCATGTTGCTTCGCAAGAGACGGCTTGCACATGTCACCCCTAGGCTTTCGAATACTGGCCAAGGCTCTTGCTACCCCCATAGTGCCTTTTTTAGGCAAGGCTTAAACGTCAAACCCACCTCCATAAATAGCACAATTAACAAAAAACTGAGGGTTATGCTACTCAATGCCAGGAGTTTAAATCTCAAAATGCATGCGCTCCAAGCACTCCTCAGTATGGAGAACGTCGACATCTGTGCAGTAACTGAAACGTGGTTCAAGGCTCCAGAGAGCACCCCAGCACTACCGGGCTACAACTCATACCACACATTTCGGCCAGAGAACACGGACCAAAACACAAAAGGAGGGGGTGTATCCATATTCATCAAGGATACCTACACCTCCAGGTTAGTGGTGCAGCATGATACCTCTGAGATCATCCATGTGCAACTAACATCAGGGAAATCTGCAATGCAAATTGTGGCCTGCTACAGATCACCCTCCATGACCCAGGACCACCAGTCCATCTTTCTGGAGACACTGAAAAACATGAAGGTCCTAACGAACACCCTGATATTGGGCAATTTCAATTACCCTGTCATTCACTGGGAAAACTACTCGAGTACAAATTCCCAGGCCCAGCGCTTCCTGGAATTCATCAACTCAAATGCCCTGGATCACCTGGTAAACTCCCCTACCAGAGGTGAAAACATATTGGGCCTGGTCATCACCAACATGGGCGACAGGTGTTCCACACCGGAGATCAACCCGTAACTGGTTAGATCAGACCATAAACTAATCACTCTGGATGTCCACACCCCACCACCACCCTCAACTAAGGAAACCACAGTAAAAAACTTTTCTAAAGCAAACTTAACCTTACTTAAGACAGAGGTGGTAAGTTTCACAGCCCCCACCCTAAAGGATAACGCTGCCCAAGATGCAGAAACCTTTACAAATGCACTCTATGAGCACCTACAAGGATGCATGGATCATGCCATCCCTAGCAAAACCAAGACTCACTCCTCTAAGAGAAGGAAACCAGTTTGGAGGACCCCTGCATTAAACAGGCTATACAATAGAAGGAGGAAACTAGTTCAGAAAAAAAGCAAATCCCAAGAAGGAAAGACATCCCTGATCAGTATCAGTAAGAAACTAAGGTCCCTCATGAAATCATCCAAGGCTAACTTTAAAAGAAAAATAGCCAAGGATTCAAAAGATAACCACAAAGCCTTCTTTAGCTATGTTAAGAATCTAAGTGGCAACTCGCAGATATGCACTGAACTAGTGCAAAATAGCACAAAATATACTGAACCTACTTATATTGCCAACATCCTGGCAGATAGGTTCAGTGCAAACGTCACCCCCCTCTCACCTCCAAAAGGGCCCACAACAATACCGGAAAAGTGTAGTATCCCAAAAATCACAGACGCACAGGTGAAAACAGCCCTTTCAAAAGCCAAAAACACAGTGTGAATGGGACCAGATGGTGTCCCAGGCTGCATCTTGCACAAACTACAGAATGAACTAACCCCCCACCTAAACACGCTGTTCAACCTCAGCCTCTCCACAGGCTACGTGCCCATAGAATGGCGCACAGCAACGGTTATTCCTCTCTACAAAGGAGGGGCCACAACTGACCCTGGTAACTATTGCTCCATAAGCCTGGCTAGCCTGGTCTGCAAGGCTATGGAGCGCATCATCATGGAACTCATTAACAAAGACATTGGGAACCTCCAAACACTTGACCCAACCCAGTTCAGCTTTGTTAAGGGCAGATCATGCCTACTAAACCTGGTTGACTTCTACGAGACAGTCACCAAGGCCATAGACGAGGGAAAGGTGGTTCAAACAGCCTAGCTTGACCTCGCCAAGGCTTTCAACACCATTCCCTACTCGGGTATTACAGAAAAACTCACCAGCCTGAACATAAACCCCTACGTCATGAGATGGGTTGCCAGCTGGCTTACAGACAGAACTCACACAGTAAGAATAGCGGGCTCCAGGTCCGACTCTAAACCAGTCAAAAGTAGTGTCCCGGAAGGCTCAGTCCTGGGACCCCTACTGTTTGGCATATACTTCTCAGAAGTACAGGCAAACACAGGAGGACTATGGCTAACCAAGTTCGCCGATGACTGCAAACTGGGAGCCATAATTGACTCTCTGGCTAACACGGACATCCTTCAAAAGGGCCTTACTGAGATGGACACCTGGTGTCAAAGTCATGGCCTCAAGCTAAATGCCAAAAAAGCATAGTCATCCCATTTGGGAAAAACAAAACACCCATGAATTACCACATAGGTGGCAGCCCCCTTAATACAGAAGAGGTAATAAGAGATCTGGGAACCCAGGTAGATAGTAATCTCTCATCTGACAATCATATTGCCAAAGTAGTTAGAAAATCCTTCTATGTGGCCCATCTAATTACAAAAGGGTTCGCATCTAGAAATAGAGGTTATAGTGCCCCTCTACTCGTCACTCATTAGACCCATCATAGAGTATAATGCCCCATTTGGGATGTACCTCACAAGACACTTCCAACAGCTGGAAAGACCACAAAAGTACCTCACCAAGAGGATTACTGGCCTCAAACATATGTCCTATGCAGCCCGACTGAATAAACTCCGGCTGTACTCAGTGGCATATCGCTTACTCAAAGGTGATCTCTGCCTGACTTACAAAGCCATGTCCAACTCAGAATTGATGGAAATGCTCCACCTAAAGAAATCCAAGTCACTGTGAGCCACGTGCTCTAGTGAGCTAAACCTCGCCACAACAATAAATAGAATATGCTGGAGGGATAGATTCCTGTCACAGAGACTCCCCATGCTTTGGAACAAAATTCCAAATTACATCAGGCAAAGTCCCTCACTAACACTCTTCAAGAGAAACCTTGATGACTGGATGGGTAACAGAAAATACAGCCCTGGGATCACTTCATTGGCTCTGCTTGACAGAGGATCAGTTAATTAATCAATGGGGTGGCGAAAGCCGACACACTCTGGCTAGGTTTATAAATGCCCTCGGGCAGATAGCCTAGTACCTACATATTAACCTATGTAATAAGCCTGTTACAAACAAGTCTGTCACTTTACCCTTAACTAATGACTGAATAATGTAATTCTGTTACTTTACCCTTAAAACTAATGAATAATGTGAAATAACTGAATATTATTTTTATATTCTGAAATTTGACCGAAATGCACTATACTGAAAACATAACTGAGTATGAATGTCATATTCTGAATCTTGACTGAAATTTACATTAGCATGATACATATTTATACTGAACATTTAAAATAGCTGTGTATATTCTGGAAACTAATTAAACTAATACTAAAAGAATATCTTTTGCCAGTGTTATTTGAACACAGATAAAAGCATAACTGAACACTGGTACGTTATAGTCTGAAAACCAAGTTATCAGTACCTTTTTCTGTCAGTATTGTCTGAACATAGATAAAACTGAAAACTAGTACTGTTGTACAATTGTCTGAAAACATGAGAACATTTTGACAGTGTTACCTGAACACAGATAAGCTGAAATCTGTTATTGTTATGTGCTGGAGACTAAACGATTAATATCTTTTTGTCAGTATTGCCTGAACATAGATAAAAACATAAACTGAAACTAGTACTGTTATATAACTGTTTGAAACATACATACTTGCTTTAACTGATAAACTGAAAACTAGTACTGTTAAGTAACTGAAAACATACATACTTGCTTTAACTCATACATTTTAACTTTAAATAAACATTGACAAAATAACTGAAGCACATAGACAGTCAACCTCTACACCACAGCTCTTGCCAAATTTTACTCTGCATTGTCCCAGCCACTTATGAGGTAAAGGAAGGCCTGCTTTAATGTCAGTGTCCTTTCTATAGTTAGGCCTTTTAAACCTCTTCTTTTCATTTCTTGTAGAAGGCTGGGTGGCTAAAGTTCTTCATTGTATTTAGTATTAGGTCCTTAAAATAACATTTGCATCTTTAACAATTATAAACTGATAGCATTGCTTATTGCCCTGACTTTAATTACATTTTTCTGCATGAAATAAACATTTTCTGCTAATAGGTTCATAGGTGTGTACTAGGCTAATGCCCCCGGAGCCTTTACAAGCCTAGCCCATAGGACTACCCTGGCAATGTGCCACTCGACCTTAGTTTCCAGTGCCTCTGTCAAGTAGAGACACTGGAGTGATCCCCGGGGTGAATTTTCTATTTCCCATCCACTCATCAAGCTTTCTCTTGAAGACGGCCACTGAGGTGCTCTGTTTGATATGTATGAGAAGTCTATTCCATAGCATGGGCAGTCTCTGGGTTATGAACCTGTCCCTCCAGCATGTTCTGTTGATTGTGGTAATGAGGTTGAGGTCTCTGGAGCGTGTGGTGCGGAGGGATTGGGATTTCTTTAGATGTAACATTTCTAATAGACCTGGGTCAGACATGGCTTTATATATAAGTCAAGCAGAGATCACCTCTAAGTAGGTGATATGAGACAGAGAATAGTTGGAGTTTTCTGAGTCTGTCCATATAGGACAAGTGTTTAAGGCCCAGGATCCTCTTTGTGAGGTACTTTTGCAGGTTCTCAACTTGTTGCAGCTGTCTAGTGAGGTACATGCCAAATGGGGCATTATACTCAATGACTGGCCTAATGAGGGAAGAGTAGAGGGAGACAATGACCTCTTTCTTCCTGGATGCAAAACCCTTAGTAATGAGATGTGCCACATAGAAGAACTTTCTGACCACAGTGGCAGTGTGGTGGTCAAAAGAGAGGTTGCTGTCAACCTGTGTTCCCAGATCTCTTATAACGCCTTCTGTGTTCAGTGCACTACCATCGATGTGGTAGTTCATGGGAATTGGGTTTTTCCCAAAGGGGATGACGACACATTTTTTGGCATTGAGCTTAAGGCCATGGTTCTGACACCAGTCATTGGTCTCAGTGAGGCATTTCTGTAGGATGTCAACATCACTTAGGGAGTTAATAATGGTTCCCAACTTGCAATCATCTGCGAACTTTGTCAGCCAGTTTCCCTTCGTGTTGGACTGTGCTTCTGAGAAGTAGATACCAAATAGAAGAGGATCCAGGACCAATCCCTGTGGGACTCCACTCGTGACTGGTGAGCAGTCTAACTTGGAGTCAGCTACTTTCACACTGTGGGTTCTATCTGTGAGCCAGTTTGTAACCCACCTAGTCATATAGGGGTTGATGCCTAGCTTAATGAGTTTTTCTATGATTCCTGAGTGGGGAATGGTATCAAAGGCCTTGGCCAAATCAAGGTAGGCTCTATGAACCACCTTGCCTTCATCCACAGCTCTGGTGACTGACTCAAAAGTCGACCCAGGGGCATGATCTACCCTTCACAAAACCAAACTGTGTGGGATCCAGAGTTTGGAGATTCCGTATATCCTTTTTTATTAGGTCCATGATGTTGCATTCCATAGCTTTGCATATCAGGGTTTGTAGTCACTCCTCCTTTGTGGAGAGGGGTGACTATAGCAGTGCGCCATTCGGTAGGGGCAAAGCCTGAGGTGAGGCTGTGATTGAACAGGGCACACAGGTGAGGTGCCAGTTCACTTTGTAGTTCATGTAGAACACAGCCAGGGATATTGTCAGGTCCTTCAGAACTGTATTCTTGGCCTTGGACAGTGCTGTTTTAACCTGTGCAGCAGTAATACTGGGTGCCTGGCAATCTACTGGTATTGTGATTGGTCCTTTGGGGGGGGGAGTTGGCACTGAATACTTCGGCCAGTATATTGGCAATATCTGTTGGCTCAGCATAGGAGGTACAATTGTGCAGTAGCTCAGAGCAAATCTGGGTATTGCCATGGAGGTTCTTTACATAACTATAGAAGGTTTTGTGGGTGGCCTAATGGTTAAGGTGTTTGCCTTACAAACAGAAGGTGCAGGGTTCGAGTCTCACAAGGGATAATTGGCTAGGCTTAAAATGGTTCGCAAGGGCAGTTAGCTTAGTACTAATCTATGAACCTATGAATCTTTACTATCTGCTGCAATTCTGTTTTCATAGTTAGCTTTAGAGGATTTGATGAGGGATCTCAACTTTTTGTTGAGGCTGATAAGGGAGTTTTTCCAGTCTTGGGACTTCACCTTATTCTGCATCAGTTTACTCCTTCTGTTGTAGAGTTTGTTTATGGCAGGGGACCACCAGATTGGCTTCCTTTTTTTGGAGGGGAACGTTTTGGTTCTATTGGGTATGGCGAAATCCATGCATTTGTGTACGTGTTTGTACAGTGCATTGGTGTATAATTCGGCGGTCATGCAACTATTCTCCATTTGCATGGGTGCCATGAAGTTAGCCACCTCTGTTCTTAGGAGCCCAAAGTTGGCTTTGGAGAAGTTTTTCATGGTGGTTACCTTTGCAGGGGGTCAGGGGTGGGAGGGATGTGGATTTCCAAGGTGATTAGTTTGTGGTCGGATCTAACCAGGGAGGAATTGACTATTGGTGTAGAGCAACAGTCGCCCATGTTAGTAATGACCAGGTCAAGGATGTTGCTACCTGTAGTGGGGGTAAGAACAAGCTGGTCCAGGGCATTGGAATTAATAAATTCCAGGAAATGTTGGACAAGTGTATTGGTGCATGAGTAGTTTTCCCAGTTAATGGAGGGGTAGTTGAAGTCGCCTAGTATGAGTGTGTTAGGTTGGACCCTAATATTCTCCAGGGTGCTTAGGAATGTGGAGTGAGTGTCTTGGGACATGGTTGGGGACCTATAACAGGCTACAACCTGAATCACTGTCTTACCCAATTTTAACTGCACCTGAAGTATCTCTGATGCATTATGTTGGGCTACCAGTCTGGAGGTGTGTGCATCCTTTATGAATATGGAAACACCACCACCTTTGGAGCTTCGGTCCAAGTTCTGGGGCCAAAAGGTGTGGAATGAGTTATAGCCTGGTAGTGCAGGGGTGTTTTCTGATGCCTTGAACCAGGTCTATGTTACAGCACAAATGTCGATGTTCTCCATTTTAAGGAGTGCTTCGAGCGAGTGCAAGTCTGTAAGCGAACTGATGACCTCAAATTAAACTAAAGTAGTAATGTAACACTGTGCATTTCTGCACCTATATAAAATTAATTTTAACTGTGGAACTTGTTATATTTACTCTTGTGACCCTCAGATTTTTAACATACTGTTCTGTGAGTAAAACTCCACCCACTGTATCACCATAACCGTTTCTTTAGCTGACATCATTTAACTTTTCAGTACTACTGAGTGCTGCAAGAATTTATCATTACTGTCTACAGTTTTTGTGGATAAAAAGTAAAATTGTAAATGCATTAAATTGATCTTTACCATACTGCATTATGGCATACAGTATTCCCCGGGATTCATGAAGCTCAGCGCAAGGCCGGTGTAAGGCTTGCGCCGGCCGTGCGGCATATATATGGAGTAGTAGCACCATATGCATATTAATGAAGGTGCGCAGCCACCACAGCCATGTGCATAGGAAACGTGCGCGAGTGCATGGGACGTATCGAAGTTGCGCACGGAGGCGTGTCAATGTCGGGTGTCGATGAGCAACCTAAACTGCTGAATATGATATTCCGCCTGCAATAGTAATCGCACCTATCAGTGTCCGTGGATACTGAAACGTATGCAAAGCATGCAAGATAGTTCCTGCGAACAGAAAATGAATAAGCAAACACAAATGCACGGTAGGGAATAACGGGTCCCTAACCCATGAACAAATGACATGGAAAACCGTGTCCCCGTAGTCCAACGTAGTGTAGATAGCTATACCATGTGGAAGTGAAATGCATCATATGTTAGTGCGCCGCCAGTAGGTACGTCCAGCCCAATGGAGAGGGTCACCAGCTGACCCATAATGTGAGGGAGGGTACATAGCTGGGCAGATGTGTCCATAACAAAATACATGAGGAGAAATGTAGATTTATGTCCGCATTTCACATACCAAATGTGATAGGAAATAGAATACGCATGTAAACGAAACAGAAGGAGCATATAAACAGCTACAACAATAAGGACACATGTAGGCCGAAAAGAACAGTATGATCCATAACATCGACTAAGATTACCACCTGTCCCAGTTTGTTAGCGACAGTCCCTCTGTGGGCAGATGTGTCCTGACACAAACTTGTAAAAATGGCAAATGTCCAGAGATTATAGGACATAATTATTCCTTAGATGTTATGTAATAGTTGCATTAAAGAGTTTCTCTGTACGTATATTACATAAATGTCATAAGAAACAGAATAAGCCACCAAAATGCTACAAGAATAAGCTTAGATATAGGCAAGAATTGTAAGTTCTATCTGCCGAACTGACCGTGGGTATGTGTCGGCCTGTAAAATGTGATGTGTTCACCGCAAATGTCACACTGTGGCCAATTGAAAAGGTGGAAACCCTACCGTCGACTGTGGGGAGGCATTGTCCACAACAGTCAGATATGTGTAAGAAATAGCTTGGACATAGGAAAAGGTGCCATCCTACCAGTGAGTACAACAGACTGGCAAAGTCCAGAAGTCAGCGGTATATGCCGAATTTGTATGTGACACAGTCGAACGGGTAGTACCCGGGTATACCAACCAAGTAATGAAAGTTAAGTATGGGCATGTACCTATGTGCGTGAGGTATAGCATGTGGAAAGCAAACATGGCAGGGTAGTCCACACAACCATAAAGGTACCTGACACATGTAGGGTATTCAGTGTGTTACTCTGGCCGTGTCATGGGCCAACAACCAAAGTAGTGATCTATGGGGTGTGAGGAATTTGCGTGTGAGGGGTGGATGGGTAATGGTAAAATCCTCCAAGGCGATACTGTGTCGTATGCAGAAAAGGTGAACCGGAGGTGAACGAGGGGGCAGCAGGTGAAGCTGAAAGAAACACAAACATGTAGAAACAGCTGCAAGACAAGCAGACAGGCCATAGTGTAGAACACAATCCCACAAACATATGAATATGGAAATGTGCAATACAAATGTATAGATATGTCATCGTCACATACCCACAGATTGGTCCTGATGGAACTGGCCATAACAAATGCAACACACCTGGATGCATAATGGCCTACCCAGCATCCCCTCCACATCACACAACCCGCTCCCGTACCAGAACGTCCACCAAATCCAGCCGTACTTGGCCTACTGGTTCGTTGCAGACACAGCTACACATAGTGACCCCTACGCATATGTCGTAGGAAGTGTCACCCTAGGCAGTTTCAGGATTGCAAACCATGTATCCCTTGCATGTAAACCCCCTGCACATTTTCGTAAAGCCACAAAAATCTTCGGCATCTGTCTTGTTTTGGTCTTGTCAAATTTTTGGGATATCCCTCATGGGATAACTAAACTGTGTAAATAGTAGAATGGGTATGAAGACATGATGTCCAATCTTAATTTTTTTGGAAAGGGGGCAGAAATTTTGCCAGTACCCTTGAAAAATGCCCAAGCCCAAGTGGAGGGCATTAACCTTTTTTAAAAAGGAAAAAAAACCTTTCCCAGGATGCCCACACAAAAAAAAAGGAGAAAATTTGGCAACCACTTTTTAAATTAGGGCCCGGCCAATGGGGTGAAAACAGGGCGTGGAAACCCTAAACCAAGGTTAGGGAATTTACGTGGCTAACCCACCTTTCCCTTTTGTCCAAACCTTTTGTGGCAAGAACGGGACAAAAAAATTGAAAATTTTTTGGCCGGTCCAAAATGGGGAAATTTGTAAAGAAAAACTTTAAGAAACAAAAAATTTATAGAAAAAAAGGTTTTTCAAAAAATTGGGCCTTTAAATTTAAAATTTGGGGGAATCGGGAAACCCAACTTCGTCATGTTCCCGGGGAGTTTTTAAGGGTTATCCCGGCTTCCAAACAAAACCATTTTTAAAACAGGGGTTAAAATTTACTATTTAATTTTTAGCCCTTTCCCCATTTGTTAATTTTTCAATTGAAACCCGGATGCCAAATAATAACCCCAGCTGAATCCAGGGAAATGGAAAATTTGAAGGGGAACCCCCCCAAAAAAATTTTTGGAGAGGGAAAATTTTTTCTTAACCAAACCCCCCTAAATTTTTCCAACAGAAAAAAGTCTGAAGGGGGCCCAAAAAACCGGCAAAACAAGGTAAAATTCAAATGGGGAAATTTTTCCCATTTTTCTGATACAAACTTGGGGGAATTCCTTCCCCAAGGGGGACAACCCAAAACCCAAATCCTACAGGGCCCCTAAAAAAGACCTGTTTTAAAATATTTTTGGTTTTTGCTACCCCCCGGAGTGAAAAATTCACCTTTCCCACCGGGAAAAGGCAATGGGAAGTTTGATTGTAGCTTTTTCCCCCCAAAGGGGATCCTTTTTTAAAAAGGGAAACCCGGTAAAAGGCCCTTATTTGTTTCCTAATTTTTATTTGGGGGGTTTTACATTTTTCTTTGGGGCAGAACCCCCAATTAGAATGGGGTTTGGCTGAATTTTTGAATCACCCCCTTGGGCCTCCACGGGCCACTTTAATTTTAAAAATTTTAAGAATTTTTTGTGCTTAAAACTTTAAAAAATTTATTTAAAGGGTAAAACCCCGTGGGTGTTTTCGCCATAATGTCCTTTTTTTCAGTTGAACTTTACGGTTTCCCCCATTAAAAGGGAAATTGGCACAAATTTATTTAAACTAGGAACCCAAAAATTAAGGGATTTTCCTTCGCCTCCTGTGAAATCCCCCCTTTTGGGAAAAATTTGTTTTCTTCCCCCTTTTAAACCTCTTTTCCTTTTCCCCTTAAATTTAAAACCGGAAAACCGGGTGGTACAAATGGGGAAACCCCCAAAAATATTCCCCCTAAAAAACCTTGGTTTAAAAATAACAGGGTTTCACTAAAATATTTTGAAGGGTTTAAATAAATCTCCCCCAAAATTTTGTTTTTTTTTTTATTTTAAAAAAGGTTTTTAAAAATTCCCCCTAATTTCCAGCAAAAGGTTTTTGGAAAAAACAGAAAAAAAAAAAGGGCAAAACAAAAACATTTAAAATCTTTACCAGGGGAAAGGTTATTTTTTTATGGTTTAAAAAAACGGGTTAAAAAACCCCTATTTTCCCCCAGATTAAACTTTTATTAAATGAGGAATTAAAACCTTTTGGGCATATTATTACATTTTATTTATTATAAATTGGATATTCACAAAAAATTTGCCCTGTTTAAAAATTTTTACATAAAAGGTCAACTTAGCAAAAAATGGATAGACAAAAGAATGCAAAAGGGTTTTTGTCCTTTTCTGTTTCCCCTTTTTTGGCCGGAAAACCAGGGAAGTGAATTTTCTACCCCCTTTTTAAACTTTTGTTTAATATTTCCCTTTTTCAGGAAAAATTTTCCCCCTGTTAAGGGGGCCCAATTTTAACTGATTCAAAGGGTTTTACTTAAAAATAGATAGGTGCATTTTTGGGGTCAAGGGAAATAACTGTTTTAAATGAAACCCCATACGGAAAAAAGGCCTTAAGGTGCATCTTTTTTATGCCCCAAAATTAAAATTTTAAGGGGTTACTTTAAAAGGTGAAAAATTTTTAAAACTTTGGGAAACCCAAAAAAATTTTGGGCCCAAGTGTTGGTTCCAGTTTTGGGAAAAAGGGAAGTTTTTTCCAATAAAATTTTTGGGGGTATACCTTTTCCCAAAAAGGGAAAAACCATCAACTGGGGAAATTAAATTTGAAAAAACCTTTGGGGAAGAAAAAAGGGTTTATACATGGATTTAAAAGGGGTGGAAGCAAAAACCAAAGGGTCCTTTACCGCCAAAATGTAGAATAAGCCAGTGGACAAGGTTATAAAAAACCCAAAAAAAGGGAAAACATTTAAAATTTCCCCCAAAAAGTCGGGAAAATTATAGGAATAATTTGGCAAAAACCCAAATTAAAAAAATTTATAAAATTGGGGAATCTTTAAAATAGGAAATGTATTTTATTCTAATCACCCTTTTCCACAACTCCCAAAAGGGAATTTTATACAAAAAAAAAAACATAGGCCCAAATCACATTTCCCCAAAAATGGTGGAAACAAGGTGAAGGTATAAAAGGTAAACCCTTTTTAAAAAATTTAAAGTCCCAGTGTGAAACCTAATTTTACATTTAAAAGGAAAGGGCCTTCAGGCCCCAAAAATGACAAAACATGAAAAGGGGTAAAAAGGCATGTATTTCCACAAAGTAAATGCGGGGGAAATTAAAAAATGGGGTTAATAAAATTAAAAGAATGTTCCCCTAGGGTGCTTGAAGTGTCCCATACATTATCCCCCTTTAACTGCTTGAGTCGGGGATGCGGAAACGCAAAATGGGGGGAAACATTTTTAAGGGCCCCCCAGGGATAAATAATTATGTGGAAAAGCACCTTTTTCCCAAAGGTTAACCCTTTTGGGGGGTTGTCCGGGGAATGGAAATTTTTTTCAGGGGTTGTGGATTATTTTGGGGGTGTATTTTAAAAGAAAATTTGAAACCTTTCAAAAAAACAGTAAAAATGTAGAAAAAAAAGGGTTTTAAAAATATCCAAGAAAATCAGAAGGTATAAAAACAAAAGGAGTTTTTTTGGGGTTATTAACATGAAAACAAACCAGTCTATTAAAATTTAACCTTTCCAAATTTCCCAGGGACTTTTAAAAAATAAAAAAATTAAGGTCAAACCCTTCGGGCTTTTCCCCAAATTTGGACGGGTGAAGGGGTAGGGCCCAAAAATAAATGAAAAACCGGGGGTGTATAGGGGGAAGGTGAGAAAAAGAGCCAAAAAAATTAAAAACCCCGGGGAACCCCCCAAAAGGGCTTCCCGGAAATTTTGAAGGGCAAACCCCAAAAGGTAATGGGGAAGGTTAAAATAGAATCTGAAAGGCCCCAGGGTTAGGGCGGGCCCCGGGATGTTAAGATACTTCTGGTTCTGCAATGAAACCCAAAATCCCAGGAAACATGGAACATGAATAAAAATTAAAAGCATTTGGGTTTTTTGGGTAAATAAACCCCTTGGTTTTTCCCCCCTCCTGGTGTAAGGCATCGGGCCCTTTGGGGCCCCCTTTTGTGTTAAAAAATAAATTGTATAAAAAAATAAAAATGTAGGGAAATTTAATGTTGAAAGATAATGGAAGGGTAGAAACCGGGGCAAAAAGGTTCTATTATGTGGGCGTCTGAAAAGAGTTTTTAAAAAACCAAGGGGCTTTTAAAAATGATGAAGGGGGAGGTTTGAAAAAATGGGGAAATCACAACTTTCCCAAGCCATATAACCCAAAAACATGAAAAGGAGGTTAAAAGGGGGCCCTATTAGAGTAAAAGATAGGGCAAAAAGTTTTAAGTTTTAAAACCCTGAAAGGGGTGTAAGGCCCCCTGTAAGAACTTCAGGGAAAGGGGGGTATGAACCCCCCCAGGGAAAGCAGGAAATGAGGGTTAGCCAAAAAACCCGAAGTTTCCGAAAAGACAGGTTGTCCCAGAAAGCCGGTGTTGGAAGCCGTTGAAAATGGGGGGAAGTGAAAAAAGTAGGGAATTTTAAAGGGCCCAAATTAAAATAAAAGGAGGGGCATTTTGTTTTGGATAAATCTGTACCTCCCCCCCTGTAAAAACCGGGGAAAACCTGCCTTCAAAAAAGGCAAATGGATAAATACATACAAAATTAAAAGTGTTAAACCCCATGCAATAAATGGCAAGCGGGGCAACATCATGCCGGGTTGTTATTGGGAACCCTGTGGTTAAACCCAAGCATTTTAAAAATTTTACGGGTGGGAATAAACCACCTTTGTCAGCCCAAGGGCCAACCTCTAAAATGAAAATTAAGGTGGGGCAAGGTGAAATATGAAAACAGGGTGGGGTTTTTAAAAACATTTTTCCAGAGCTGTAAATTGGCCATCCAATGTAAAGGGTGTTTGTTTTGTGGGTGTGGTTGTGGTGTTGTGAAAGGTGTGTGTGTGGGGGTTGTGGGTGGGTTAAGCCATGGTAGAAAATTTTGGGAATGCAAGGGGTTGTTTGTGCTGTTTGTGTCTCAAATACACAGGTACGAAACCCCCAAATATAAAAAGGAAAAGGTTGGGGGGAAAAACATCACAGAATTCCAGGCTGTAAAATCCCATTATGGCCATGGAAAACCCCTCCTGCATAACCCCAAAGGGTTCACCTTTTGTTAACAACACCCTAAACGGGGTAAAACCAACCGTGGAAAAAACCCCGGAGTCAGTAATTTTAAACCCCTAAGGTTAAGGTGTCATTACTTTCACATTTAGAGCCATTACCCCCCAAAATTAAAAACCATGGGGTTGTTGGGTTGGGGGAAAAAGGGAATTCCCAAAGGGGGCTTGTATCCCCTTTTTTTTAAGGGGTTTTTCCCCGCAAACAAAAGGTACAAAAAGTTAACCCATATACAAAAAGGTTGGGGGACATCACAGACCATACCCCCGGGTGTACAAATCCCAAGGGGGCCCTTTGGAAATCCAGAAATTCCAAATAAACCCTCACCTTCAATCAATAATTTAATTTAAAATTATAAAATATAATTTAATATTATATATTTATTAATAAAACCAACCACCCCCCAAAATTTAAAACCCCCACTTTTCCAAATGTCCACACACAACAGTTTATCATTTTTTCCAAATGCCCTTGTTAATACCAGAAACACAACCATACACAAGTTAACCGGGATCAAAGGGCAAAGAGGCCCCAGAGATGGAGATGTACAAAAAACCAAGGTTTTTGATACACAAACACACATTAAAGGGGGGGAAACCCAAATACAAAAAATTATACAAAAAAATTTTTAAAATTTAAAAAATTTAAAATTATAAAAGAAATTCCCAACAAACTTCAGGGTTGACAAAACAAAACGCAAAAATTTTCGGGGTGTGGGGATTAAAAAAACAGCCCCAGGCACGGGCATCCACAAACAAAACCCCAAAAAAAACCAAACCCAAAAACACACACACACACTTGGCAGGGCTGGGAGTCGAACATACACCTACCTACCCTATCACACTACAGCATGACGAATTACAGAACGCGCATCGAGATAACTGAACACAGCAGTCCCAGAGACATACTTCTAAGCGCGTGTCATCATCCGCAAAGGCAAAGGCGCCGGTAGGAAATATCTGTGGTGTGAGGTGTCTAAAAGCATGACTGAGTCCCCAGGTGGACAGGAGCATGCGCAAACACACACACACACACACACACACACACACACACACACACACTTGGCAGGGCTGGGAGTCGAACATACACCTACCTACCCTATCACACTACAGCATGACGCATTTACAGAATGCGCTACCGAGATAACTGAACACAGCAGTCCCAGAGACATACTTCTAAGCGCGTGTCATCATCCGCAAAGGCAAAGGCGCTGGTAGGAAATATCTGTGGTGTGAGGCATCTAAAAGCATGACTGAGTCCCCAGGCGGACGGGAGCATGCGCGCACACACACACACACACACACACACACACACACACACACACACACTTGGCAGGGCTGGGAGTCGAACATACACCTACCTACCCTATCACACTACAGCATGACGCATTTACAGAATGCGCTACCGAGATTACTGAACACAGCACTCCCAGAGGCATACTTTTAAGTGCGTGTCATCATCCGCAAAGACAGGGACACCGACAGGGGTTGTATAGAGAGTGATCAGTCTGAAAGCATACAGACATATTACTGTCCCACGGTAGACGTAGACAAACACACGGCAGTGGTGTGATCGGGGCAACTAAAGATTTACGGAGCACTACAACAACAATACATAGATACGGGACGCGCCACAGACAGTACACCCTTCAAGATAGTCGACCAGTGTGTACTCGGTAGGCATCCATCGTGACGTTGAAAATCGACATCTGTTGCCTGGAAGACCACCATCGCTATACAGGATGTCAACAGCCATGCCCATGCACAGAGGGACATCACCGACACAAGGTGTCACTGGCCATGGCCACACGCTTAGTAATACACGTCCCTTCAGACTGTACTGTGTGTCGATCTACACAACAGCGTACCGGGCATGCTCACACACTTAGCAGTTGCAAAGGGCCATCGTGCATGCAGACTGAGTCTAAGCATGCAAGGGCTCAGTGTGGACTGTCCTGTCTGTCCATCTACACAACAGCGTACTAGGCATGCTCACACACTTAGTTGCAAAGGGCCGTCGTGCATGCAGATGGAGTCTAAACACGCAAAGGCTCAGTGTGGACTGTCCTGTGTGTCCATCTACACAACAGCATACTGGGCATGCTCACACACTTAGCAGTTGCAAAGGGCCGTCTTGCATGCAGACGGAGTCTAAACACGGAAGGGCACAGTAAGGTATAACTGTCCCCACGCACAGTGACCAGTACACACTCAGGTGCCATCACAGCTGTCACAGGTGCAGATCACAGACGTACACACCGCAGTCTACACTGTAGCCCTCAAGACATCACCATGTTGTTGGTGCAGCAATACACAGCCATACATTACCACAACACCATGTGACACATGACCAGTGGACTGTACAGAGGTCTACAGCAACTGTGCAGAGTACACATGTACCGACAGGGTTCCAACAGGCATTATGCATTGCAATGATACCACTATACATGACCAGGTCAGCTCAAGACATACCAGGGGCCCTGGGTCTTACACAGCTGTGACAGATGAGTGTTGCTGTACACCAACGAACACACATGTTTGGATATGTCATACATGTGATTGCAGTGGATGTGTGCATGGACCACACACACAACACATATGTACATAGCATAGCTTTTGCTGTCCCCCGTGCAGAAAAGTGGCTTAAGCAATCATACGCACGCAAATGGAAAGTGGGTCCATGTCTGTTGAATGCTCACAGTACAGGAGGCAGCAATGTTGACCGAGGACACATTCCCCTGTACTAGTTGCCCATGTCACCCGTGATATCATACCACAGTCTATGTGTTATGTATGTCAACACACGTGTCCACCAATAGCAATGCATACAAACATGGCTACAGGAGATGCATGTAGGACCAACACACATGTACAATCTGTACTGTCCATGCAGCAACAATGCATTTGCAGTGGCTGATGTCCGTAACTCATCTGTGCCTAACTACAACATGCAGTCGCAATGCAGCCCCATCATTGACACCTGTATATGGTGACATACTGACAGTACGGCTGGTTGTACATCACGTATGGAGGGATGTGTGTACATAAAGTGGTCATCCACCTGTGTAGATGGATGTTTGCCGGGGATGGCTCAAAAGTGTGTCACACGCCATCCTACCATGACATGTGCAAAGAGTACACTATGTCACTGTTACTTGACGTTGATGACATAACACTTACACAGCGGTCGGGTGTTACCGACTGTACGTCACATGACACCTGTAACACTTACATCCTCCCGTGTGCATATAGCAGCACAATTGCCAGACATAGCATTGGTACACATAATGCGGACAATACCGCTGCATGTCTGTCAAACGTCTCATCATATGGCAGGTGTATCATTCCCAGCACTGCCATGTGTGTCCACTTGTGTGACCACATATGCCACATATGGTGGGGATTACGTCCCAATTGTTACACACCCCTGCACACCGTTGTAGAGATCTGTACATACTGTAGTGTGGAAAGCATGACGTCAGCAGGTGTGGTGCATCACACACATCGGCTATCCGTATACACATTTGTGGTCACCACAGTGTGTGTGTGTATGTATGTATGGCTGTCTGGTGCTTGGTGTGAGGGTGTATGCTACCATACAGTGAAAACAGGATCACCAACCCCTCATGGTGATGCAGTCTACTACCCTGTCGATGCCATCGGTCTCAGCCATACTGGCTACATGTGCATGTTCCTTCTCTGTGTCACGTCGTGTGGGTGCAAAGTACTGTGAGGGTGATGACCACATAGGCAAGGGTCCTCACCTCAACACTATGGGGTGTGCATTATAGTGTTGTAGACCCCATGAATGTGAGCATGTTCCTGTAATGTGACAGGGTATTACTGCTACACAGTGTGGCCTCATGCTATCAAGTGGTCTCTAATGTCATCATTGGCCAGACCGCTGTGTACAACCCCTGCACCATGTCAACATACCTGTAATGTTTCCTGGTATGTATGTCACGTCTCTGGCCGCTGTAGCCTGTTCAACTGACCACATGCTTCAGGTGCAGTATATGTGCGGACATCTGTGTCATGTTACACTTTCCAACAGTCAGGTTGAGGGTACGTTTAGCATGCTGATATTGCCATATGTGCCTGTGAGTACTCCACAGTTACACCTGGGGGACTGCAAACACTGCTACCTGTAGGCACATGCCAGTACACCATAGGAGGGAACCAGGGCATCATTACCAACATGCTGTTACTGTTGTAACCGAGACACATACTGTGAACATATCACAATGCATGCTGCACCTGTACTACATGGTATGTCTGGTGCATGTCGACAGTACACAACCGATGTCATATACACGTCTCTCACTGTTCACACACAACTAATGCAACATCCACTTCCCTCGCTATGCATACACAAGTAATGTAAGATACACCTCTCACTGTTCTGTTCACCCTGTGCATCAGACCATTTGAACATATCCCTGCCCTGATGGTGTGGATGACAGGGATGCGGCACAGGCTTCATCATAAGCACAGGGTGATAATGTTTGCCAGGGGCATAGGCTGCACCAATGGATGACATCATGTGTGTGGGTAAGGGCCGGTGATTTGATTGGACATGTCTGCTCAGTATGCATGTGGGTGTTGTGGAGCCCTACAGTTGTGTTTGCTGTGTGCGTGTATGAGTGCACACAGTTCTGTCATTTGTGAGGCCTACACAAGGGTATTATCGACAGCTCCAGATTGTACAGACCAGGTTGTACAGCTCAATGTGTCCGGCCATGGCCACGTGTCCTGTGCCTGCCAGGGGTTGCATGGGCACTACCAGGCGGAGGTACAGAATGGCTACTGTCCGACAACACATGGCCACTGGAACCGTGTCCCCGCTGGGAACGTCCAGGGCCACATCCACGTGGCCTGCTGTGTCCTGGTGTGGACAGCGCAGCACCAGCTGCACTGCTACTGCTACCGGCACTATGGGAGCGGCCATGTGAGGTGGCACGCTCACGTTAACCTGCACTAGGTGGTGTAGCTGGCCTACGTCCATGTGGCCTATGCCTCACCCCTACCAGATGTTCCAGCACAGACAGCTCACACTCGTGGATTGCCATGCCATGGTCAAGGATTCTGACCATGTCACCCAATCGCCTGTTCAGAACATCAGCAATCTGCTGTTGAGCACATGTCAATGCCTGGATGTTGCTGTTTAGGGTACAGATAGCAGCCCTCTGCAGCCTCTGCCCTTCTCTGTTCTGCTGTTTGGCATGTGCCTGTGCCGCCATTACAGTCTGGAACATGCGTCTGGTGATTCCAGCTGCTACGCTATGTCCTGCAGGTGCATGTCTGCCAGAGGTCCTCCTATGAGCAGCACCGGCCACATGCCTGTGTGGCACATCTGCAATCAGTACACTGACACCATGGTGTGGAGACACACCTTCTGTAGCCACCACACGTTCCTGTTCAACACTAACAGATGCTGACTGTCCTTCCTCTATGGCCACTGGTGATGCAGTATGTGTTGGCAGCTGAACTGTGTGCGGGGAAGAGGGGGACATAGCTGGGATGGCAACCATTGGCACAGATTCAGCCCCTGACAAACCTGCCTGTACCTCATGCATATGTTTATCACTGCGAGCATCTGTGGGGACACTAACATCAGATGGACCGCAGGAGGGTAACGCACCTATATCACCTGTGAATGCAAAGAAAGACTCTAAATTACAGTAGACACGCACTGACACACACACACTCACACACACTCACACACACACACACACACACACACACACACTGATACACACACTCACACACTCACACACTCACACACACACACACACACACACACACACACACACACACACACACACACACGCACACTGACACACACACACACTGACACACACACACACTGACACACCATGCGTGTGATATGACAGATGGCATGCAGCATGCCTGTGATACAGCTGACAGCATGCGACTCAGACATCAATAGTGTTTGTAAGCATACCCCCTGGAATGCACACTACAGCAAGCAAGTGTCATATCATTAGCCATGCAATTCACACGATCATGGTAGTATGCATACATCCCCGTGATACACCATGTGGACCAGAACAGGATAACAGTATACATGGCTGACGTGACCTTGACATGTAATCTGCTGTCGTGTGCATTAACATGCATACATGTCTGACACAATGGTGTCCTGACACATGTACAGCGTCGTACTGGGTATCACATTGAGGTGTTGTCCGTATGCCCTACAGATAGAATGCATGTTGAGCAAATGTGCATGGGCATGGTAGGGGACTGTGAGCCATCTACATTGCTGTACAGTGTGAAGTTCAGACACTGTGCCATTGCATGGCATCATGAGGCGTCTATATTGCTAAACAGTGCATAATATGTACACATTGCATATCCAGAACTGCATGCATACCCATGACATGTCTGTGGATTGTGACCCACGATGCTGAGGTGTATACACACCACACCAAACCATGCTGTGTCATGTGACAGGTCACTGGAGGACATACAGATGACACCCCTGCACGATAACTACATAGTGTTTGCTGCCTGGCAACCATGTCCACACATAGCAGATCTGTCACATCACCATTTCACACATGACATTGATGTACCACACACACAAGGTGCACAGCTAACAGTGATGTCTTACGGCAGCAAGGGAAATGTACAGTATCTGTGGCCTGGTGTCACTGTCAGTGGAAGCTGTAAAGGTGACTACTGTCATGCTATGACACAGGCGTCATGTTCAACACAGCTTATGAGGTAAACGTCAGTGACACCTCCACTAGCTGTGCACAGGCATTTAAGATGTGCAGTGTACCACCTCACCTGTACAATTGGTCTAGTAGGGCTGTAATTGGACCATGTGTGGACAAAGTGAGACAGGGTGTATCCACATCACAGCTACTGTATGGCTACGTGTCTCTGGCCATCCCCCATGGCCATGTGTGCACATATGGTGGTCATATGTGTGTGATGGCCGTCTGTCACACATGTCTGTGTTGTCCCATATGACATACACCCATAGATGTCGGATATGTCACTATCCAGAGGGCTATGCAGACAACAGGTGTATGTGGGGTATGGGTTATGGGAAAGTGTGACAATATTGCAACCAAAACACTACGTGTCTGAGACATGTCGGATGGCACATCACAATGTATGAACCCATTGCAGGGGCATATAACACAATGGTGATGCCTGCGGACTGCCCATATCACTGCTCACTGTGTGGTACTGTTTTGTGTACCACACATTTTGTTCCACTGTATAGTACATATGCCTCCATTGTAGAACACCTCCACCATTGTATGCACAGCTGGACACACATGTAGCAATGACAAATACTGTGGTTTCATCTCTGTGTGTCATTTCATTTGTATATATTGCACATGGGTGGCCTGTGTGGATGATGGGTGATGCGACCTGTATTTCATGTCTGGAATGAACATCATGTGTGCAAGTATTAACTGGCCACATGGCGAATAGATCTGGGCTTTGACATGCCTGATACCAATGACAGTCTCACCTGCAACGGACTCTTGTCTGTGCGGCACGCCAGAGGTAACTGTATTGGGGTGACACAGCAGTATGAACATTATCCATGACTGTATGACAGCCACAGGGTGCACTGTGCAAGTTAACACATTCGCCTGTACAATAGCATATAGTAAGCACATGTGTGCATACCATACCTCTCAACCTCTTAGAACTATAAATCTGGACAAAGCCTACTATGATGGGGGACAAATAGGGACAGATGTGAAATATTGCTCTTACAAACATAGAAAGTTGCTAAAATAATAGATTTGCATGCACATGGTTTTTACAAGGAATGTACAGTCGTAAACACAAATGTTTGTCATCATTTAATGACTCCAGTCCTCAGCTATTTGCCAGAAAGGGATAGCTATTATGGGGAACACGCCGACAATATGAGGCAGACATCTGGACATTCTACAAATACCTGTACACTTCAGAGGTATGGTGCATACATAGGGTAGCATACTGTAGTATGCAGCATGTGTGTCCACATACCTTGCATATGTTGTTACATTACATGATGTACAGTGACACATGCACGTACGTGGGATATACTGGCCATATGTTCAGTACTGACTTACCAGGCAACTCCAGGCTCATTGGTTGGGAGACACCTACCTCCACAATGGCAGCTAGTGTTTGTGGGAGCTGTTCCGAGGGTGTCCCCAGACTGGCCAGTAGCTCCTCTGTGTGTGTGAGTGGAGGCTGGGTTGGTGGCCCACCACCTGTTCCACCTTGTTCCCTGGCGATTGCAGTGGCACGCTATTTTGCATGACGTATCAAGTCCGTGCAGTGTCTGCGCACCTGCTGGTAGGTGCGGTTGTGGCCACCCACTTCGTTGACCCTCCTGCAAAGATCCTGCCACAGGTCGTCCCGCTGCTGTGCTTGCTGTGGCACGTGGCTAAATAACACCTCGTAGTTCTCATGGAGGTACGGGATTAGGACATCATCCTCCTGTCGGCTGTATGCTGGTAGGCATGTACGAGGCATTATCTGTAACACATGATGAAGGTGACAGGTCACATTTTCAGACATGTACAGTGATACTGCTGCACATACATTTCTAGTACATCGGCACAGTTATCTTTGCAAATCATCATGACACTAATACGACTGGCTTGTATGTGTCTCACACATGTAACACCCATTATGCAATGGATATCATCTCCATATATGTGTG
The DNA here is from genome assembly GCF_019279795.1 of Protopterus annectens. Classification (NCBI taxonomy): domain Eukaryota; kingdom Metazoa; phylum Chordata; order Ceratodontiformes; family Protopteridae; genus Protopterus; species Protopterus annectens. Next base: position 401,546,269 of record NC_056744.1, read on the forward strand.
TCACCTCATTACAGTGTTCATTACTGCATGTGACTGCTGTCTTCATGTGGGCATGTCTGTTTGCCTGCACTGGTGTTCTTACCTATCTGCACATGCCTGGATGTGTCCACGGTAATGCTGTTGACCTTGATGCTGTGTATATGTCACATATCAACACAGACACAACCTTAATGGACTTGGGCAGTGACAATGCACCAAGTACACATGGAAACCTGTACATGCATCTGTTTTGCCATAGACATCCACACTGCACTGTACAGCTGTTCAACATCCTGCCACTGATCGCCTGTGTTGCATATGTGATAGACATGGGACAATGGCTAGTCGGACGTCATTCGCAGGTAAGGTTATCGGCTATAACATGTACGGGCTGTGTTTACTAGCTGTATCTGACACCCATTACGCCACCGCGAGGGGCATCAGTGACACATTACTGATCCAGACAGTTGATACTACATCTACCATACGGCCATCACACCATGTATGACAGGGATGATATGTGCAGCTGTGTGGACAGGGCTGCATGGTATGGCAGGAGTATGTCACAGGTGTGGCACAGGGATCTGTCAAGCATGTGGCCATCCTAGTCGTAGGACGGTGGCTGTCCATGATGTATGTCTTTCAGATCAGGCTATGGACATGTAGCATGTCCAACAGCATAGTGTGGCATATGTCTGTATACAAGGTGGATAGCATGCTGCATACTGGAGGTGAGTATTGTGGAGGCTGGTATCGGCCATCCACGCATGGCCCCTACCCCTGGAAGGTGATGTGTTCCAATATTGGTCACACATGTGCTGTGCATGCCTGTCCAATGATCTCCGTGTTCATGGATGCCACCCTGTCATGTCATGGGTACCTCGGATGACTACCTAAAGGGCCATGGAGATGTCTCCAGCTCAGGGAGGTGTACTGCACAACACCATCCCTAACAGTGTCCATAATGTTGACCACAGCCTAGGTGGTACTTAATGGGTACAGGGATATTCTCCTAGTGGTGACATCGCTGATATCATCCACCAGAATGTGCACATATGTCACACACCTCACACACACAGCCCATTCTGTATGTTGTTCACAACACTCTGACAACTATTGCCCATAGGTCATGGCCATTCACATCCTCGCATACACAGATGGCTGACATTTGTCTGTGTGGTATGGGCTACAATGTGGGTGGGGTACAACACATTAACCCTGGTTTACTGTAGCTGACACCGGTGTGATATGCACATGTCACTGTAGCACCTTTAGTAGTTGTGAGTCTGTCTACAGGCCACTGGTAAAACATTCCTGTGACATACAAAGGCATTTGTAGTCAAACATCCGTACTGTCTTGTACATCTGTACTGCTAACATCTACATTGATAATGGTTCATGGACGTGCAGACCATACCCGGCAGTGTTCTGATGCGGTGCCACCAATCATGGCTGTCGTCAACACTTGTGGGTTGCTGTTATCCAACACCCTATCTGTATTGTATGGGCATGCTCGGCACTTGTTCAGAGCTTCTTGGCACGTTATGAGCTACTGCTTAGTATAGCACCCATTCCACACCAGTCCTCACAGGTACACTGTCTGTCCATACATTTCCAGCTTGCTTACAGTACAACAGCTGTCGTACACACATCACTCACATATCTTGTGAGACATGGTGGTTTATACGGCATGTCCACCTGGCACATACCAGTTATATACAGGCATGTCCAACTGGCACGTACCAGTGCTATTGCCTGTCTATATGATGACTATGTTGTACATGTGGCAATAGAGCTATTGTCATGTACACAGTCAATGCACACCTCCCAACATACAACAGTACAGCCTGTGGGGGATGCACATATGCAGCCCTGCTGGGGGTTATACTGTTACCAACCCTGACTGCACCTGACAGTCATGTGGGGATGTGTAACATTCGCAACACACCCCACTCATCACGTAGTCCCACATGATCCCCACCTCAGGCCACACATACGGAGACACCTTGTGCAGTACTCCTCCATACTCTGTGTAGGCACCAACCGCAGCCCACATTGCCAAACACAACCACACCATCCTATAGCCCACAGACATGTGTGCCCATCACATACAGCCAATAGGGTGTCATAACATACATAGCACACCTGTCATAGGTGACTCTGTCGGCGGTCACACTGCTGTTCCACTCAGCAGGCTACACAAGGCGATAGTCACTTACATCCTGGTGTCGGGTAACTGGTTCTGCAACATAACGTATGCACCCATGTCACACCTCAGCAGGTACGATGTGACTGTCATTTTCCATGTTTGTGTGACTGAAGTTGTATCTCAGGGCACAGACTACATGTGCAGGGACATGCAATAGCCTACCAGTCTTGTAGCCCTGATGGTGTGGTCCAAGCCCTGGGGAGCATTTTGCAGTCATCCGGATCTGTTACCACTGTACAAGTTGCCCATGCTTCTGCTGTCATTCCACAGACATCTGGTATCTGTCCACTTTGACAGACCTGGTCAAACAACATGATGCTTTGGCACAGTTGACCTGCACCTGTCAGCCCTGGGAGTACGGATCGCATGTTGGTCTCTTGCTGCTTTTATACTGCCTATCTTGCACAGTGTCCAATAACAGTCACCACCAGAACGGGAACTGGCTAGTGAAACATGTAGTCATGTAACACAATGCTTGACATCATCCTCTGTGACACACGTAGGCAAGGCACACCTGATACTGCACCACTTCAATATCTCTGTAGTGACTGGGACCTGCCTCTAGGCCTGCAGAGCACACCTGCAATGACTGGTTATAGACAGACCGTACCTCTCAGGCACGTACCTGGACTGGAGGTGTACCCATATTCCACTATGTTGTACACACATCCCGGCTGGTTACTTAGCACAATGCATCACAGGTGCTCCACGTGCAAATAACTGTGTCCGGAACTGCTATACACAGTGTTACAGGCTGCGGATTCAACATACCCCACGGTTAACAGACCTCATTTCATGGTGTACTGGACAGTTGAGCTCATACTGCTGCTACTGATGTGAGACTGACAGTAACCCACACTTAACTGTGATAGCCACACATGTACCGACACATTAGGCGTACTCTGTCTGTGAGTCATAACCTCCGCTCAGCTGGATCGACCCATACACACCACCTCCAAGACCAACAGTATCCTTGGCATGGACACTACCAACATGCGACTGCTGTTCCACACCTGGGGTTATCCCCTCATTGGTGGAATCCGAACATATGCTACTCACCCTTGTTAGCCACATACCGGCACCACACACTTCACGGCATGCACAGTACAAGAGTACTACAACACCTACTACAGATGTCTTATGACAGCAGTAGTTGACGTCATGACACACGTGCAGGTGGACAATGCACATACAAACGCTGAGACATACCCCAGTGCACTTCATTAGCCCGTACACGACAAAATGGATCATGCTATTCCACACAGAGCCATGATGGTACACAGCAAATAACAGACGCCACTCTGGGGGTGCAGTTCCATGGACATACTTTACAACAACAGGTGGGGGCTGTTGCACAGTGGTGTACATTCCCATGGGTGGGGTAACTCACTGGTCAGCCTCGGTAGGGCCATGGGATCCCTCATCACATACTCCATAACTAGCTACGTACACATTACTGCGACACATTCCGAGATGTACCACAAGGCATTATGGTGGTATGTCAGTAGTCATATGCAATACCCACATCTGCTCACACATACAACTGTCACTCTGGAACATGACAGAAACAGGTGATGTTGGCAACATGCTGTCTGATGGCTTCAATGCTAACATTACACCCTCTCTCTCCCTATGGGGCCACATTCCTTGCAGGAACATTGCGGTGTCCCTGCGGTCACACCTACACAGTACTGACCTGCACTCTATATGTCCTGGGACACTGGCCCCTTGTCACCCTACAACATCCCAGGCTGTGATGTCCACAAACCTCTGAACGACATGTCTCCCCACTGGGACACCATATTCAGTAATAGCCTTATACCAGACATTGTGGCCCCTGACTGGCACACAGCAACAGTTACTCTCCACACAGGTGGCGCCACAATGCACGACTGGGACTATTGCCCTACACACCTGACTGGACTGTTCTGCACGGCTATAGGGCACATAATCATGGACATCATTCGCTGAGACTTTGTTGTGCTCCAGCCCTTTGATGCCGGCCGGGTTGGTTTTGTTGGGTCCACAGTATGCCTCCTACACCTGGTGAACTCCTTTCATACAGTGTCCAGAGTAGTTGATGACGACATGGGGGTCCACGCAGCCTACATTGTCCTCTCGCTGGCTTTCAGCACCGTTCTCCATTCTGGTATTGACAACATACACATCCACCTGCACATCAAAACATATGTCTCAGGATGTTATGCAAAGTGGCTAATGGACGGGACACACACACTGAGGGTAGCATACCATATCACATACTGCATTTCAGTTACACTTGGCATACCACAGTCCTCAGTCATGGGGCCCTCATGTTCGGTATATGCTTCCCTGAGGTACAGGGTACCCACAGAGGGACCTTCCCTGCCTACCTTTACAGACCACTGCATACCAAGCGCCGTTGTTGATCCACCAGCTGATACTGACCCCATTCATACGGGTGTCACTGTGACGGATACCTGATATGAACATCAAGGCCTCAACCTGCATGACACTAGGTATGAACATCACCTTTGCAGTACACCATCCACCCACTGGTTATCACATGGGTGTCAGTCCCCTACATACATGTCGCATTGTACGTGTTCGTACTACACATGTATGTCGCACACACTCCTGTAATTACCACATTGCCTCTGTGGCGTGGATATCCTTCTACATGTCCACACTTGTCTGTACTGGGTGTGTAGTTGGTACATAGGCACCCATTGTACCTCTGAACACCAGACTTCTACACGCATTCAAGGGTACAACACCCCGCTTAGGGTGTACCTTACACAACAGCTACAGCTTTACATAACACAACATTAACACGCCATGACGTTTATTGAGCTACAACAGTTAAAGTATGCGGCTAAAGTACAGACACCACGTCTGTACACATTTGCAGACTACATACTCAGGGGTGACCTCTGCTGCAAAGACAGGGCCCATGTCTGCAACTATGTTAATGGATATACTCCGCATAAGCGACATAAACAATAGCCACTGTGAGCATCATGCTCATGGATATGTGCGCACATGCAAAAATGTGTGGGATGTGCTTGGGGGTTGCATTCCCAGACCGGACACTCACCATGCTTTGGAACAAGATTCCTATGTACATCACGCAGGGACACTCAGTAGCACTGTTCATGTGATACCTCACTTGGTGGATGGTGGCCACATGTACGCCAGGGATCACTGCAGTGGCTGTACTGTGCAGAGATGCAGGTTACACATGGCTCTTCTGTTCACTACCCTAGAGAGGTGCCACTGGTGTGAACACTGTAGTTGTTGTTACACGTAGACTCGCCAGACTGCATGGTACCCCACTATGAACCTGTGGAGCTATTACATGTCCTTTGTGCATGGTTACTGGAGTAGCCCTTCTATTTAGATTAGCTGTCACGCTATTACAATGTCCCGTGACTACAGGCCATATGTATCCTGTTTTTGTACATGCCAATCATGTTCTTGTTTGTCTGTCACATCTCTTCTGCTATTCTAGTATGGGAGAAATGTTTGCGTCCTTTGCAAATGAACAGAGTGGATTACATTATTTATTTCATCATAACTGTTTATAAATAAATTAATTAACTACTACTCACATCACTATACGATACCTTTGGTATGCATAATATGCCTGTTCTCCTGTGTAGCATATCTGACATATCAATCTACTATACTATACATTACACATATTTTACATGGTATCCCATAATGCAAAGCATACTTGCACAGCAGGACCACCTTAGACATGTCATTGTCGTTATATGCCCATACACATGCGTACTGTTACAGTATATCCACATATACTATCCCCTGCTATGGCATGTACTTGTTGGACATACCCTGCCACTGATGGCGGGTCGTATGGCATTGTTCTGTTTAAAGCCCTCATGTTTCATCCCTTGTGGTGTCTGTGCTGTTTACCTTGTGGCCCACTGCTGGACGCACAACTTCTACAAGCGTTAGTATGATCAGCAAGACATCACTACATAAATACCGTTTCCCACTTTATGCATTGCGGACACTTTTAATTACTGCAAACCAGGCTATACATACACTGACATAAGTTAATACAGAACATGCTATACATACAGTTACATACCGAGTGTTCTACATACCTTGATATCGTTCCGGTATTTCGTCTCTATCTCGCTCTTCTATATCACTCTTTAAACTGTTTTTACGGTATGAGCATACGGTTTGCATATCTGGCAAGCCATCCGTATATACGTCGATACCTGCAACATGTGGTTTACTGCCGCCAATTGGTGTTCCTGGATGACTAATTACTTGCACTTCAGCTGTGCAGCTACTCCATTCGCCAATTATGCGGCAACAGTGGGGTATAATTGAATTCTCCACTTGGGCGTTGGCCATTTGCCCTACCTTCGGGGAGACGGCCTGTATTGTGTTTTGTTGTGTGCAATTGCAACTGCTATGTATAGAGCCAAGTGTAGTTTGGAGTCATGTCCCCCGTGGACTGTGTGTGACGGCTTGAGTATGTGGTTCTACATGTGACTGTACCTGTCATCGCACCTGTCTGATAACGGACTATTGCAAACAACACCTGTAACATCGCCGTTTGTTCCATTATACAATGGATACAATTTTGCATGGCACCTTTAAATGTGTCTCTCACAAGGTATGTTAACGGTTCAGCAGATGTAATTGACTGGATGTTTGTGTTGTAATTACGGTCTGTATTGCTATTGTTTCCAGTGTGGGGGATGTAGGCGGGTGTACTTAGCATATACCGTTTTGTGGGGCTTGCATTTCTACGTAGTCCATATATATGTGTGTGGGCTCCTTCCCTAATTAAAGAGCTATCACTTAGTAGACTTCTGTTAAGGGATTTTACTTTGGCCCGTTTTTAATTGGTTTCTATATGGTATGCAGGTGAGGTTGATACTTCCATACCTCCGGATGTACGGCGATATGTGCAGGGATATTTCTAAATGACAGCTATCCTGTGTATGTCTGTCCCAGATATTTGCAGTCATTGCAGTGGTGTTGGTGTCTGACCCTCTGTGGCATGGTTTGCCGCATTTTCATATGGCCGTAGTTGGACACTTGCAGATCACACAGTGGTGTTTAAAGGCTGACATATAGCCACGGTCAGTACACAGGATAGCACATACTTATATCCTCATTACATACCTATTGTTCTTGGACTTTGCCTACTTATCAGTTTGCATGTAACATTTCCATTTCTTACATACAGGCATGACTATTTCCTACAACTATTGCATAATATTTGGGACATACTAATGTCCTAAACTCTCGGACAGTTGCCCTTTGTAATGTTTCATGTCAGGACACACCTGCCCAGGGAGGGGCTGTCCCTCCTAGTGTGGGACAGGTGTTTACCGCATGCCTATGGCTAGCTATACCCGCACTTACCGTAATCATCTACCTCCGAGTTGGCATCTACAGACACATGATGCGGACACACACACACATTACAGTCCCACGGAAACACACATGGCACCCTCAACACACACATACACAGGCTACATCACTCACAAACACAGTTGTACATGGTACCTACGTGGACCACACCACCGGCAGCGGTGACTACATGTCCTTACTATCATCATATAGCTCGCGGTTCTACTGTTCCAGTACTGTGTTCTTTCTGTCTTTCAACCTCGTGGTTACGCGTGTCGGTGTGTGACACGTTCCATAGTTGGCGGTATCCTATTTATTTGTACCTCCAAGGTGTTTTGAATGTCGTTGACCTATCTATATATTTGCAGATGTCAGTGACTCCTCATATATCGACATATATCACACTATCACCCTTTCTATCTGTATTATATATGTGTAGATATATATATATATATATATATATATATATATATATATATATATATATATATATATATATATATATATATCTCTGACAGGGTTGGTGACAGGCACGATACACCTTTCATTGTGTGTTTGTCGGTGTATACTGTGTTTCCTGGACTCCGCACGTTTGTGTCTGTACCTGTCACATTACACACCTGCCATAGGTTAGGATTACCACCCGTCCCACTTTGCGAGGGACAGTCCCTCTTTGTGCAGTTGTGTCCTGCAAAATATTTGTGAACATGGCAAATGTCCTGCGACTTTGGGACGAACATATTCCCTATAGTTTATGTAATAGTTGTATACAACACTTATTCTGTATCTGAGCCATCTACATGCTACAGGACATGGAACACGTACCTACGACCATTACTAGAATAAGCTTTTATCTATGCAAAACACTGACGTTCTGGTTTTCGTACTGGCCGGGTGTATGTGTCGGCCTGCAGACATCTGGCGTATGTCCCACATTGGTCATTTGAAATGTGGCAACCCTACCGTATGTACATCTTGGCTAGCAATAGTGTTGGGTGATTGTATACATGACTTCCTGTTCAACTCCTGGCAGTGGTCGTTTTACCCTTCAGAGCAGGCGCTATTTGTTCAGGGATGACTAATGCTGGTTTCACCTGTTCTGTACATCATTGACTGTGATCTGCGCAGTGGTCGGTGAAGCTTAGCCCTGTTTCGCGCATATCCGTATAGTCGTATTTAAGCATCGCTTACCAGCAGTAGGCAACGCATATTCCCGCTAACTGTGCTACACATATTCTGATGACCTGCATCAGGAATGCATTACCCGTGCGTCAGGATTGCGTTACATCCCTTGCAGGACGTGGGACCGGGAACATGCACGACGGTCATTGCATATACCACTTGGACATCTGGGGGTTGTACACGTGTTATGTCATTTTGTATGTGGAGTACACTACAGCAGTTACTCCACACTGCACTCACATGGATAACTCCGTTAGTTTACATATCGATGAGTCCAGTTAATGGTATGTCCATGTGATGTTTACTGGATGTACTCCGGCATTGGGTATGTATATCACAATGAGCTACACCTGATAATGTGCTACACCTTCATACGACCGTGGGTGCAGCATGCTGGGGTGACGAATACCTGTCATGGGTACATCCCCTGCCTTGACACAACATCCATGATTACATTATGTGGAGCCCCTCATTAATGCAGCGGGGAATCCGTGCTGAGTGTGTGAAGGACAGTGCTTACACACATGTGCTCCCGCGATTGCCTCTGCTCCAGTAAGCGACAGTTGCTTACTCGATGTTGTGGTGATGGGAGACAATGTTTGCCCCGTTTGGTGTTGTGCCTCTGACAATCGGGCGTGTACCTACCGATGCACCTGAGAACCTATACACACAGCACCGACAGATGCTGATAGGCGCATGTACTGCAGGTGTTGACATTCCGTGTTCCAATGGCTGTTGCGTGTACAATGTTTGAGGGCTGCCTATGTAGGATTCCACAGTGGGCCACCTATACATCACAATTTACAGGTGGTCGTGTTTGTGTGCCATCCATTTTACTGTGTGTGCAGGTGGAGAGGGGTGTCAGTCCATGGGGGCCTACACTGTCAGGGTATGTGCTATACGTTCCCTCTTTGCCAAGGCGTAGGCATATTGGGCACGCCTCCGTCTGCCTACTGGGGCTGGCACAGTGTGTCCGTGGTCTGGATCCCTCTGTGCCTGTGTTGGCCTTAGCAATTGCGGTGGGCTGTGAGGCCCTCCCCCATTTTGACCCTGCTGCAGCTGTTTCCGCAGGATCATATTATGTAGCATGGCACATACTATGAAGATGTGGGCACACGTGCCTGGAGAGTACTGCAAGGCTCCACCAGATGTGTCCAAGCACCGGAACCGTGATTTCAGCATCCCGAACACACGCTCTATGATGATTCTGGTTTGTGCGTGTGCCTCATTATGGCGTTCTTGCATTGGTGTGTGTGCATTTCTGATGGGGGTAATCATCCACAGCTCCAGTGCATAGCCAGCATCCCCCACAAGGTGGCCTTGTGGGATGTCCCCCCGACAAATACCTGATACAGCTGTGAGGCATGCCAGATATGGGAGTCATGGTAGCTTCCAGGGCTGCCAGCACACACATCCATGATAATGCCCTGGGCATTGCACATGACCTGGCAGTTGATGGAGTGGAATCCCCTACGGTTTATGTAGCGCCTACCATACTCACCAGGTGGTGACTTAATATGTATGTGTGTGCAGTCTATCGCACCCAGTACCTCCAGGTAGTTTGCCACATGGTGGAAGTGATGCATATTGCTGGCCAACTCCTCCTGAGTTCGGGGGAAGTATATCTGCTCACTGGCATGTGGTAACATGGCATCCAGGAACTGGTGTAGTAGTACCCTGGATGCCGATGCCTGTGAGATCCCCATTATATCTCCAGTTGGCCTTTGAAAGGTATCTGTGGCTAGTATTCGCAAGCTTACACATACCTTCGTGTCCACTGGGATGGGTTCCCTCTGTTGTTTCTGGTTCTCAGGCGTGGCTGGCACAGCTCTACTATTTGCTGTAAGATGTCCCTGTCCACCCTGTAATGCTCTACTATCTCCAGATCATGTAGCCCCTGGTAGGTTACCCTTGGTCTGAACACTCTTCTCCTCCTCCGAGGCCTACGGTGGTTGTCGGCATCATCCTCCACAACACCGTCGGTCTGTAACACATGCTGATGAATCACAGCTATGGCAGCTTCCAACATGTACATTTTAAAAGTTCCCCGTCTGTTTACACCTATGGTGCAGTGTTTGGGAATACACAGGTGTGTGTTGGGTGCTTTCACACTTTATACTATTTTGCTGTGAACACTGATGATGTCATAGGGTGTGTATGTATGATCGTGGCTACAGGGTATCTTCTGTGTTTTATTACCGGAACCACTATTGTGCTGCCTTTAGTGTTGCATTACATTTGGCTGCCGTAAATTACCTCCTGCCATTCACTTTACATTTGTGCATGTTACACTTGCCATTTGCTGGCATGCATCCAGCAGCCTGCTTTCATTTGTACTTCCCTAGACCTGGCTTATCTTGCGTAATGTGTTCTATTGCCGGTCTACTGTGGGTTTGCTTTGCTCTGCTATGACAGTTCTCCTATCTTTGCATTCCAATTCCTCCCCTCCTTTCTTTGCAATCCTATGCCTCCCCTATCCTGTTTTGCAGGTTTCTGCATGCAGGCTTGTCTACTGCCGTCGATTGGCCGCCGTGAGTTGAATGGTGTTAATTGCTCAGTAGTACGCCAGTTACCCTACTTCGGCATTTCCTTCTTTTCTTCCCCTGACCTTCCTGTTTGTGTTATTGTTCGCGGTGCGTGCATCCACTTACCGGGTTTCGGCCACATTTTTATCCCCGTACACATGCACTTTCGGGCACCATGTGTGCTCTCAGCTAAACAATTCTATACCTTCCTCCCCACCCCTGTCCTGCAGCTTTGCTTAGCAACGGCCAGGCCAGATTTGCATTGCTCCAATGTGCTTACTGATACTGTGGCACACCCCTCTGCTGATGTCATGTATCACCTCTGAGACGCTCCTCGGTGTTATAGTGCTGCGCCGTCTGGTACATCCTTCATCCGGCGGGACGTTTGCGATTCAGTATTACCTGCCTCATTTGCATGGCATTGACTACTAATTCATAGTTACAGCACCGAACACTGTCGCGGGCCCTTGGCAACCCTTGCGCCTTGCTTGTGGTGTACCATGCCTACCATTGCGTATTATGGTGAAATCCTGATTTGTCTTACATTGCGATTTTATGACATTTGTATATATTTTCTTTGTATTCCTGTTTGCGCACACATGCCCTGCAGTTGTACTGTGCGTTACTGTGGACATGACATTAAATGTTGTTTTTTAGGTGTTGTGCATCTTTTCTTGTGCCATTGGCTGTGTATTTAGCCATTGGCATATGTTAACTTTGTAATACATGAGTCTGGTCCGCTTCCATAGCTCCGATGTTCTGTTTGGGAAAATGTAAACCATGTTTTTTGGTTTACATTTCCATGGGCTTACGCTATGCCTGCACCACTTTGTGAATCGCTGTATGCCTTCATTAGCATGGTGCGACACTGCACATGGGGTGATTTGCATACCTATGCCGAGGGCTGCGCAGATCTGGCGTACGCCGGTAGTGCACGTGGAATTGGTTCGTACCTGAATCGCTCGGCGGACATATTTGGCGTTATCCCACATACGCTACGCCTGCGCCGGGCGCAAGCTTCATGAATCCGGGGGACTGTCTTTAATTCAGCTTGCTAAACTGTCTGTAATCTGATCTGATGTGCTTGGTAAACTGCCATTTCTGTATGAAATGTATACAGTCTTAAACTTGATCACATGAATACATTTATTACCAGATTTAAACTGATTTGATTTTTATATGTTTACTTGCCTCTTCTTTATAACATAAGAGTTGAACCTGTGGCTTTAATGATACATACGATGCACTGTTTTTATGCATGATTTTTTTTTTGCCTCTGTCTGGATTAAGATATTGTTTATGCATTGCATCACTTTAATACAAAGCTCTTAACGAATGACTGCTAAACAAAACAATAACACAAAAATTAATTTGCCAAATCTGTAACTGTAAACCCCTTATTCTGCAAATTAACTTGACTTTCATTTCTGATATACTTTACAAGACATAGATGCATACGGTTATCCTTTTTTTATAACTGGCCACACACAGTATGTCTTTGTGACCACTTTAGCTGTGTCAGCGGAACTGCAATTTATTTTGTCTTTAACCCATAAATCGGCATGTTTCTTTGGTAACCAATTCTTTAGAATCTGTACATTTGCACAGATCTTGTCACTGAAGTCTAAAACAGTATATAACTCTAATGACATGTTCATACCTAGCACAGAGCTGTAATCTTTGACCCTTTAAATCCTGACAAAACTGCATTTGTGTCCTCTAATAAAGATCTGTGTGTAACTGAAGTTGATTTGTCTGTAAACAATGAAATATTGTCATTTCTTTTAACTTTAAACAATGACAGATTAATGATCTGATTTGGTGCCAGACTGCTGCGCCCTTTAGAAATAGCTATGGAATATATTCTTTCTTTATTTTGCTTTGAAATTATAGCAATTTTACTTTGCCCTGAAGTCTGTTTTTCAGTAATACTGGAATTTACTTTATCAAAATCTGCACTCTGATTGAGCTTATCCCCCCTTCTGAAAACAAGACACTGTGTGAAATAATGTGAAATTGAGACATTGCCTGCATGTTATATTCATTGACTGTGTTGACATTTGTATGTTTAATACAGCAGCATAATTCTGTATTTTGAATTACATGTGCTGAGGCATTTACAGAAGAACTTGTGTCTGAAACTGTACTGATAGCCTGCTTCTATGATTTAACTCTTTTGCATTTAGAAGTATTTAACATTCTTGAACTAATAACCTTTAACTTTAAAAGAACATTTCTGGAATATAGTTTTTTAGACTGCTTTACCCAGGTTTTAAATTTAAACCAAAGAATTACAGATGTCCTAACTGTAGAAGTATTACTTCACATGTGTATACAACAGGTATGCAGATGACTTTTACTGATGAATTTAAACTTTTTTTAGCTAACTAAAAAGTGCATATAAAGGCTTACATAACTTTATGATCCTGGAAGAATGTGTCCTGTTTTCTGTAGCTTTTTAATTTTTTTTTTTTTTTTGCTTCTTGGCTGTGTGATGTCACACTGGAAACTTGAAAGTTTGTGAAGATAACTGTTAACTGGATAACGTCCTTTATGTTCTGAAGGAACACTGCTGAAGTTTGTTGACTTAGCGCTGGTCTGCTGAAGGTCTTTGCTTTTTGTGAAGTAAACACTGATGCTGTTCTCTTTGTTTAACAGCTGCAGTTCTGCTGTGTCTGTTTTTTGCATGTAGTAGTGCTGTCTTATTGAAAGGTCTGCTCTGTAATGAGAAATGCAGCAGTTTCTGTTGAAGTAATGAAGTGTTGCTGATAAGGTTGTTTGGAATGCTGGCTCTGTAGATCACATGTAGTTGAACAAAACCTGGAGTGCTGCACTGGAATGAAAACACTGCTATTTTGTAGTCTGTAGAACACATGTAGTTGAACGATACACTGCTATTCTGTAGATTTTTTTGTAGAACACACATAGTCTGACTGCTGATGCAAGGTTTCTGTGGGGTTTTGGGAGTTACTTTAACTGTTTTACCCCATTCATAGTGGCTCACCATTGTAAGAATTGATAAGACTGTTCTGTACTGTAATTAACTAGAAACAACTGAAATGAGACCGAAACAAAAGTCTTTATCTGTTAATTACCCAAACTCATGCTGAACAGGTGCCAGTCTCTCCTTTATGGGCCAAGTCTTGTGTACTTTTCAGAATGAACTCCCAAACACTGTAGTTCATTTAATAAAGCTTTATTAGATGTTCACAATATCCAAATACTGTCTTCATTAACAGTGCTGATAAACAATAACAGTCTGTAGAAATTCCGGCATGCTAGTTAGTAATAACAGTGCTGCTAAATGTATCCAAAGTTTCTACACATGTCTTCTGATTGTCCTGAATGATCTATTTGACTTGTCTTCTGTACTCAAGCTCTAGTGCCTGTATTGTCTCTTAATCTTCTCTGTAATGTCAGGTCGAACAAACTGACTGACTTCCTAAACTGTATCTCAAGTATATTTTCAAAACCCTGTAATGCTTTACATGCCTCTTTAGCCTTGGTTCTCAGGCCTTGTCTTGTTTTGCAATCTTTTAGGGGCCAAGCAGACCCATTATCTAACATTTCCTTGATCCTTCCCTTGAGAAAGAGAAACGAAAATGAACAGTTTGTAGTCTTCCCTTGGGAACTGTTATGTCTCATGCTTGACCAGCTATGTTATTCTTCCCTTCTGCTTAACTGTCTTTTAAATGAAACACATTTTACCTTTTAGTCTGTTTAATACCTAATAACTACTTTAAAATGGAAGTCCCTAATCTAACACAAGTAATGAAAGTAAAAGAAATGTAAAACAAATCCAGCGGGTTAGGTGCATCTATATGATTAAGTGAAAAGGAGGAGAGGGCACTTCTTCTAAAAGTATACTCAGAAGCATGCACATTAGAAAATGTTCTTCTAAGGTCATGACAGGAGAGATAAATATTGCTTGCTTTAGGGGTGGAAGAGTTTCAGTAATAATTCCACTTGTTTCCAAAAATTATTTGGATTTGATAGATGGTGGATTTGTTGAGATCTGACAGTTATGGTTTGTGTCATCGAACTTTTCTCCCCGTTTATGGAAACTTTAAATCTTTTTTGATCAGACAGAAATTTTTATTTTTTTTCTACAAAGACCAAACCTCATTTCCAAATCTGAATAATGCATTCACTTCAGGAGTCATCCACTTGTTAATGTATGGTTTAAAGAACATATTGCTAACTGAAAAGCATGTGTTTTAAAAGTTTAAGAGGATGGAATTTGAGTGTTTTGGAAGCTGAATTTTGATTCTCGCTGTTAAGGTCTGGAGACCAGAAAAATATTTGTGTGTGCTTTTAGGCTACTGATTTTATTTTATAATTTAGGGTGACATGAAATAATAGCTGATGGATGCTTTTGGAAGACATGACTGAATGTAAAGTATGTAGTACAGCGGTCACTTCAGATGGG
Organism: Protopterus annectens; assembly: GCF_019279795.1. Classification (NCBI taxonomy): domain Eukaryota; kingdom Metazoa; phylum Chordata; order Ceratodontiformes; family Protopteridae; genus Protopterus; species Protopterus annectens. The sequence goes on from NC_056744.1 coordinate 401,561,972, forward strand.
AGTTAGAACATGCAGATATGAGATGAAAATGAGGGATATTACTTGATGACAGAGGCATAGCTAGGGTGAGGCCTCCCCGGCTACAAGATGTTAGGGGTATAATCGGCAGATGCCAGTTGGTTGGTAGCATATTACCAACATTCATTTCCATACTAGCATTGCTGAATATTGGCACAGAAACGAATGCTGATACTACTTTTTCAGTCAGGACTTCTGCACTTTTTGTCTGGTAGAAGCTGTAGCATACAGTTTTTAAAAGGAAAAAAAGAATTAAAGAATGTTTTATTTTAGCCCTTTAGCCCTAAAGTAGAGGTTCTTTTTTTTGGCTCATCAACTTAAACTTAAAGTTGAGGTGTGCAGATTATGAAGAATGGACTTGCCATATTCCTTAAGAAAGGAGTGCCAGATCAGAGGAGCACACCTGAATTTGCTTCTGAACTTACAGTTGAGGGGGCCATAGAGCAGGAAACAGCACTGGGTGTTAAAAGACAGAGAAACACCTCTGGATGATGGAAGAGCTAAGTAATGTAGTTGGGTAGAAGACACTGGCATTTGGCAAGTTTGCAAAATTTTGCATAAGAGAGTGTGTCTTTTAGGTGGGCAGGAGGATGCTTTCCAGGGTTCAGGACGCAGTAGTAATATATTGCAAATGTTCATCACATTGCATATGTTTTCTCAATCCTGACATGTTTGATATGGTTTCCTTATGCATTTTACAGTTGATAACTATTCCATATGTATTTTTCCTGTTTTATGTTATATTTGCTATACATAATTTACCCCAGCTATTTTATCTTAATTTCTGTTGTGATATTTCACCATCATTGTTGTTTTTTATGTTATTACATATCTCTTGAGAATTTCTCCCAGGCTGAGTCCGAAAAAGCTCAATGTAAATGAGGGCTCTACCCCAATTAACAAATACAATTAAACACAAGTCAAGCAAATAAATAAACTCTGCTAGAAGACTGTTTCTCTTAATGCATAAGTTGATGCACTTAGTAACTACAGAACTCTTTACAAATGGGAATATTGATGGGAGGTATTCATTGAGTTAGCTTTCTTTAAACAGTCCATTAAAAAGAGGAACTCCTACCCAAAATACTTTTGGACCTTACTGTTTGGACAGCTACCTTCATGATATTTACTGAGAGCACTTTATTTGCAATATTTCTTTAGTTTTTCATGATTTCTACCAATACATTAATTTATTATGACTCCACTACTTCTTGCTGTCATTTCTGCTACAGATATTCATATTTGTTAGCTAGTGCCATGGCATAAAGGGATAAAGCCCAAACTAAGGCCCAGACGACCTGGCTTCATTTAGCAGCTCAGGTGTGTGAGGTACTGGCAGGGAAGGAAAGCCATGCCCATCCCATGGGGAAGGCATTTATGTATGCATTCTCCTGCAGGGAGGATGGTGTATGAGGGGAGAAGCCTTTGGACATAACATGCAAATGCAGGAAGGGGGACTCAAGGAATCCCCCCCAGGATCCCCTTAGGTTCCACAATGGCCTCAGCCTTAGAATAGAGTTAGTCCAGTGCTGCAGGAGAGGTAGGTAGGCCTGACAATGAAGAGGGGCACTATTGTAAGCTGGGAAGATGAAGCAGAAGGAGAACCAAAAAAAAAAAAATCAACATTGTTTATTGGAAAGGAGAAAGAGTTTGACACCTAGTACCTACCTATGAACCTATTTACTACAAGCTTATATCTATTGTTGTATTTAATTATTATTTTTTCTAAGCATAAATGAAACTGTTTTATGTATTCTGTAGATTTGGTTATCACATTGTTTTATACTAAAATCTTTTTCTTATTATTTTGCTTTTTAAGAATGTAATAATAGACAAATAACTGGATTACTGTTAATATATGTAGCATTCTTACCATTTTTTCACTGAATAGTAAGATTTTTTTTTTATTTTTCATTTAATGTTATGCAGATCTCTTTATTAATAGCAAACTACTATCATATTACAATCTAGTATTTTCTTACCTTTCAAGCAGTGGAAGAGTTCTATTGTTCTGTAACAAATTAGCTACAACCTAACTTTGAGTATGATTCGCTCTTTTAAGGCATGGATAAAGAATATATATTGTGCCATGGTCAGATATACAGGGATGAAGCCCTGACTATTACCCTGATGATCTGAGATTCATTAATGGCTCATGTGTTGTAGAAGCTGAGCAGAGGAAGGTGGGAGTGGCCAATATCAGCTTGCCAACCTTGGGTGGGTGGGGGGTGCACTGCATTGCCATCATGTACTGTAAAAGAGGTACAAGACATGCAGCATGTGGGCTGTGCATATGTGCTTGAACCTGGAAAGGCCTTTAGCCTTTGTAGGGTATGTCCTGAAAGATGCACACTCAGAAAGCAGGTCCTGCTGTATGCCAACATCTCGTGTTAGCCACTAGGGAAGGAGCTAGAGCCCATAAAAAGAAAACCCTAATGGCTGCCAGCATGATGCCCTCCGGTGATTTGCTGTCAAACTATGAGGGAGCAAATGGTTCAGTCAGTCATAGAAAAACAGTTGGCTAGCAGTTAGCAGTGAAGGAAAAAAAGAGAGAGAGAGAACAAAAAAGAGGCTTTATATTTTTACAAGTATAAACTTGATTTTTTAATTGGTTTACATTGATTTCATTTTATAAAAAATAAGGAAATGATTTTTGAATACACTTGCGATTTTAAGGCATAAACGCATGCATGGACACACACACACACACACACACACACACACACACACACACACACACACACACTCATTCACCCACACCCACTCACACTCACATTTATTTATAATTCTGTGTGTGCATGTGAATATGTGTGGGGGATTGTATGGGTGTATGTGTCTGCACATGTGTGTGTGCATGTGAGTGTATGTTTAGATTTATAAGTTCAGATGTCAAGCTTTGATTGTAATGTGCAACCTCCAAGTCAATATCTGTCTATCTCTCTCTCTACATATATATATATATATATATATGTATATATATATATATATATATATATATATGTATATGTGTATATATATATATATATATATATATATATATATATATATATATATGTATAGTGGATATAAAAAGTTTACACACACCTGTTAAAATGCTAGGATGTGAAGTTGTTCTATCTCGCTGTTCATTCATTATTGATGGGTTAGAAGCCGATCTCTCAGCTCCAAGTCAGCCAATTGCAAAGCTCGAGGTCTTCAAATAGCTCGAGGCCAAGTCCCTATTCCCTGATGCACCTAAAGTTACCTCAGATCTAGTTTGCCGCTGCAACAGATCAGAGGTTCTGCATTAGCTCGGGCTATTAAAACTGTTTTTTCATATTTTTCTTACATATATTGATATTTAGGTAGTTTTAGGTAGTTTAGATTGTTTTTATAAAGCTCTTATAGCTTTTTGCTGTGTTTACCTATATTGTATCCCTTCCCTTAGTGTGCTTTAATTTTCTAGTTGGCCTCTCGTTTTAGGCCTAGTTAAAAACATTTTCTGATTACTAGAGTTGTTTAGTCATTGACCTTTTGTATCATCTTATACAAAATAGTTAGATAAGTGTATAGTTATTTGCTGTGTGGTGTGATTAGCCTTAATTTTCTAAAAGGTTTGGATTTGATAATTACTGTTGAAGATTTTTGCAGTTGACAGTAATTTTTGTCTGATATAGTTATTGTTTAGAGTATATTTAATATCTTAGATAAGGCTTAGTGTGTCATTATAGCAGCTGTCCTCTTTTTCATTGTATAGTCTGCTTATATTTAATATAGTGTGCTTTAGACAGACTTTTTTTCTGTCACTTTAATAGTATTACTCTGTGTGTGTGTGTGTGTGTGTGTGTGTGTGTGTGTGTGTGTGTGTGTGTGTGTGTGTGTGTGTGTGTGTGTGTGTGTGTGTGTGTGTGTGTGACTCAGTCTGAATTTATATAGGGCCTTTGTTGATAATTACTGTTAAGAATTTTCTTTTGTAGTAGACAGTAATTTTCTGTCTGAGATTATAATGACTAATCAAGAGATGCACCCCAAGTCAGGTTTCAAAAAGTGCCCTAAATGTGGCCAAAAGATGTCTGTAACAGACAGCCATGTAAATTGTGTGTACTGTCTAGGAGCCCTGCATTTACAGGATAGCTGCTCCATAAGCCATTCCTTCTCCTCCAGAGTCCTACAGGAAAGAAAAAGGAAATTAATAGACAGAGGTTTGTTAAAACCCTCCTTCCAAGAAGCTCTGAGCGACCAAGATGGATCCAGCAAGTCCTCAAAGTCTTCTAAGACTTCTGAATCAAAGAAATCAAAAAAAAATCTTTGACTTCGGCTCCATAGACATCGGAGCCGATAGTCTTTTCTTTTCAGAGCCGGTTTCCAGTCTTGGAACCGGTATCTGAATTCCTGAGTCCATTATTACAGTCGGTACCACCTTCGGTCCCGTCATCTCAGTCCTCTATCAGCCTTTCAGATCTGGATGTGGATCGTGTGGTGCAGAAGCTGTTACAGGCACTGTCCTTTGCAAAAATTTTATCGGCTCCAACCCAAATGGCTTCGGAGCCAAAGACCCTTACACCAGCTATAACTGTTCCTCCTCTGAGCCATGCTGGTACTTCGGAGCCGGAGGAGTCAGACCTGTTGATTGTGGAACCCTCGGAGCTGACTCCTGTTCCGGTGTCTTCGGCTCCTTTCACTCTGACATCCTCGGTGCCGAACGAGGACTCTAGAAGCTGACACTTTCTGGTTGGGTCTGGGGAGGATAGTCGGACCGACTTGGTTCCGACTCTGCCTCTCGGGGCTTCAGCTCGGATGAACTTGGCTCGTACCTCTGGTTCGGAGCACCCTGTCCCGGTGCCGGGGGTGTCGACGGTTTCCTTGGATGCGTCAATTCCCTCTCATCGGAGCAGAGGTGCTTTCGATGCCATAAGGAGAGTTATGTCTCCTAAGACATCCTCGACCTCAGGTCTAGCTTCCTCCTCCCCTAAAGCACCTGTGTCTGCTTCTGCTTCACAGATCCTAACCAAGCGTAGAGACCCAGAGCCTTAGGAAGCCCCATTGGGTGGCCCTTGCTCTTCTGAGACCTCACCAGAAGCTCCCACTGATGAGATTCCCAAGAAGAGGGTTTGTAAGAGGAAACATCTAGACTCCCCTCAGGAATCTCTAACATCTGATACTGACTTGGAGGAGTCAGAAGGGTCCCCATGGTCCCCTCTGAAGCTATCTCAATCGCTGGCATACTTGAAATCCTAAGGCAGAGGGGTGACTGGCAGTCCAAAAACCCTAGTGAGGATGAGTCAGTTCTCCTGAAGGCTTTCGGGTCTCAGCCCTCCACCTCTTGGGTGTCTCCGCCCTTCGATGAGCTAATGCAGCTGGTTTCACAAAGGGCGTTGGAGTCTCCGGATACTAAGGAGCCTGTCCCTAGGAGGCCTAATAAGTTAATTTCTGCCCCCCTTGACAAATCTTTCGTGACAAAATGTGTGCCAGTTGATGCCATGTTGGTGGCTGCAGCCACCAAAAATGAAATGCCTGAATCTTCCTCGTCTGTCCATCCTCCTAACAGAGACTCCAGGATCATGGATAGATATTGGAAGTGCATGTTTAGTTCAGCGACTTTTGATCTTCATTCGCTCAACTATTTAACCCATTTTACCAGACTATAAAGAAATCTCCTTAAAGAGCCAGGAGATACTCTTTAGGGTACAGTACCTGCAGGAGCTACAGACAAAGTTGCCGCCCAGCATGCTACCCTCACTTCTATAGTGAAGTCATTCATGCGCCTCATTTCATATGCAGCTGATGGAACGAGTAGGGTAGCGGGTACAGGAGTCACTCTTAGGAGACACTCCTTGATACACGTGTGATCCTTCGTGGAGCCCTTCAGGTCATCCTTCGTGAATACCCCCTTTGATGGCTTGTCCCTTTTCAGCCTAAAGTCAAGGAAACCTTAACCAGGTGTGAGCAGGATGGAAAGACTCTGCCGTTGGGGTCTGTTTTTCCACCCCTACCAGACCGTACCCCAAGGGGCAAAGGGGAGGATAAATGTGGCTCTGAAAAGCCCAAGGAGCCTTTCAGGACACGCGTGGTGATCCCCCCTCCAGAGGCAGAGGGGAAATAATGGAAGACGCCACCCTCACGGCAGAGGGGGGTCTGCAACACCAGGGGGACAGAGATCACATTTTTGAGAAGCCCTACCAGCGCTCCTGAAAGGAGGCCCGACTGTCCTGCTCTGGAGGCAGTCAGGGGTCGCTTATCTTTGTACCCAGATGCCTGGCTCAAAATAACAAAAGACAGCTGGGTACAAAGTATCATTTCCAGAGGATACTTCATCCCATTCACCACACCCTCTGCACCCATAAGAAAAATCCCGGACATTCCACCCAGTTACAGGGAACAAGCAACAATAGAGGTCCAAACATTGCTAAGAAGAAGAGTCATCCAGCCAGTCCCAGCAGACCAGACAGGATCCGGAACTTACTCAAGATTCTTTTTAGTTCCAAAAAAGATGGGGGACTGGAGACCCATATTGGACCTCAGCAGACTGAACAAATCTGTAAAGAAAGAGAAATTCTGGATGATCACGCTTCATTCTATACCTCCCTTCTTAGGGAAAGACAATTGGATGTGCTGGATAGATCTCCAGGATGCATATTACCACATAAAAATGGCCAGGCCATTCAGGGATCATCTTCGCTTCCGGTTGGGAGCTAATCATTACCAGTTTTGTTCCCTGCCCTTTGGCCTCACTACAGCCCCCAGAGTGTTCACCAAATGCATGGCAGTGGTCATTGCTCATCTGAGGCGTTTAGGATTCCAGGTGTATGTCCTTCATGGATGCATCTGCAGTCATAACAAATGGGTTGTCCTGTCGTCAGGCAGCCCTTCGGTCGGCCGGATTCCAAAGTCTGGGTCCGGCTTTGGCTGATGTCACACTTCACCCGACGTCATCTCTGCTGGTCTTCGGGTATAAAGGCATCAGCCGATGCCATTTTCCTCAGTCTTTCTTGCGCGCCGCGAAGCAGCGCCCGAAGCAAGCTGTTCGCAAGTGCCGGTCGGTCAGATCCAGAGATTACTACTACCGAATACTGCCAAGACTTCTAAAAGCTAAGTACCCGTTGGGGACTCTTTCTTGCCTCAGCCGATGTCAGAAAAAGTCAATAACTGTTTAACTTGTGGGAAACAAATACCTCATAAAGATTTCCACTCTTACTGTCTGCCTTGCTTAGGCCCAGACCACAACGTAGCAGCCTGTTCGGCCTGTGCTTCCTTCAACCGACGAACGCTTAGGCCGGGTCGGAGTTTGCTGAACAGTTTTTGGCTCAGACTTTGCGTACATTATGCCGTCGGATCCTCCGACTACCCAAATTGTTAAAAACGCAAGAAAAGACCGAATTCGCGGTCCGCGGTTTCGGCGAAACCACGGTTAAGCAAGCGAGTGTCTCGGTTTCGGCGAAACCGAGAAACTGGTCAATCTTCAGCGAATCCATGACTACTACTGAGGCTCCCGCTACTTTACCTGAATCGGCCTCAGAAATTTTGCCTACAACTGTGGCTTCTAGTGAGTTATCAGACACTATCCCTTTGGATGTCTCTACCCCAGCACGTGGTGCTGCTAGACCCCCTGCAGCCATGTCTATCAAGGCCTTTGCCAGGGCTAAAGCAGCCAAATCTGCTAAGTCAGTGCCTGTTAAACCTCCCTCACACAGGCCCACTTCCAGTTCACAAATGCTTACTCTGGCAGAAGATTTAATATCCTTAATTAGGGGATCCCAATCTCACCCAGACAGGGCCTCTCAGCCCCCAGAAAAGAGACCTAGAACAGAACCCCCCAAGCCACTGTCCTCTGATGATTCTGCGGATGACTCCGACATTACAGAACAGCCAGAGGATCCTTTCTCGACTTATGAAGACTCTGATGAGGAAGAATCCATTCCAGCTGCCTCTCCACCAGAGGAATTTTCCTTTGGGGAAACCTTACATGCCATGAGAGAGCAATTCCAATGGCAGGGACAAGATTTTTCAGATTCAAGAAAAAGGCTTAGGACTTTTCTGTGCTTACCACAACATAGGCCCTTAGCTATTCCTCCTGTTTTGCCTGTTGTGGATGATGCATTTAATGATGTCTGCACTGCTCCTGATTCTTTACCTCCAGCCCCTGCCAAACCTGATAGATTTTACAGGGTACCAGACACTCACCACCACCTATACAAGGCCCCACTGGCAGATCCCGAAACTATTTCCCAGGGGCCTAAGGCAGTAGCCTCGACCACAGCAAAAAACCCTATTCCTTCAGAAAGGGAATCCAGGTCTTTAGACAGATGGGGTAAAAAAGTTTACACTTCTGCTACTCTCTCAGCTAGAGCTTTAAACTGTCAGTTTCACGTGATCCAATACCAAGAGTTTATGCTTGATCAGTTAACTAAAAAACTAACCTCTGATGAATCTATAGATAAGAAATATGTATTAGAAATGGTGAATAACATACAACAGGTTAGTAACCATTCCTTAAAATGTGGCTATGATGCACTGGAGGCTTCATTTAGATCAGCCATGACTGGCACAGTGATAAGAAGACATGCATGGTTGAAAGAGCAGGTCTTACTGGATCATGTTAAAGCTAAGCTATTAGATGCTCCTATGGATAAGGCCAGTTTATTTGGTACACCTGCCCAGGAGGTAATGAAGAAAATGGAAGAAAAGGCAAAATCTGTACAAACAGTTAAAGATTTCTTACAGGTTCAACCCCCAAGGTTTAGCAGGAACTGGCCTGCCAAAAATTGGTCCTTTCCTGACTCCACAAGATCCCAAAGGGGCAGAAATCAATCCAGAGGAGGTGCCTACAGAGGATGACAGTGGCAAGGTAATAACAGAGGCACAGACACGACCACTACCACTGCAACAGGACAATCACAGTGACTTGGCTCTAACTCCGCCTACCAGGGAGCAAATAGCAGCACCATTAGGCGGAAAGTTAGCCTTATTCTCGAAAAATTGGCACTATATCACAAAAGACAAGTGGATTTTGCAAACCATAGACCAAGGCTACGGTTCCACTTCCACACCTTACCAGTCAAAGAGGAATGCCAAACCTGCCTCCAAATCAAAAAAATAGAAGCTCTACAACAGATAAGGCAATTAACAAAGATGAGAGCTGTGGAAAGAGTACCAATAACAGAACAGGGCAAAGGATTCTACTCCAGACTCTTCCTAGTACCAAGAAAAGAAAAAGCTGGAGACCTATTCTCGACCTGTCCATCTTAAACACATACATCATTGTCCCAAAATTCAAAATGCTGACCCTACAGCAACTTCTTCCCATGCTGGGCAAGGAGTGTTGGCTGGTAACTCTAGATCTCAAGGAGGCATACCTGCACGTCCCCATTCGACCAAATTGCAGAAGATACCTCAGATTTCTTGCAGGATCAGAGCATTATCAATTCTCAGCATTGCCCTTTGGCTTATCTACTGCCCAGAGTACTCACAAAATGCCTGGCATCAGTAATCGCCACTGCAGACTACAGGGAATCCAAATTTATCCATACCTGGACGACTGCCTGCTACAAGCGGACAACAAAAGCAAGCTGACAACAGATTTACAAAGGGTCATTTACTTGCTACAAGCCCTGGGATACACAGTCAATTTACAAAAGTCAAGGCTGATACCATCCCAAACAAGAACATTCTTGGAACTGGACACAGTAAAACAAATGGCATTCCTAACTGCAGAAAAACAAAAAGAACTCCCTCTTTACTTCTTGGCATTAACAAAACAGAACAAACTAACAGCAAGAAAAGTTCTGCAGGCCCTGGGCTTCATGGCATCATGCATAATCTTGGTCCCACATGCCAGACTGCATATGAGAAAACTACAGTGGTACCTCAAGAATTTATGGTCTCAACACAGGCACAGTCTAGAAACAGAAATACCACTAATCCCATGCCTAAAACAGGAGTTCCTATGGTGGGCTCAAGCATGCCAGTCAAACCCAGGCCTACCCTTCCACAACTTTCGAACAAGCCAAACCATCACAACAGCCGCCTCAGACCTAGGATGGGCACATGCTGGACAAATACAAGGATTGTGGACTCAGGACCAGCTGCACCTGCACATAAACCAAAAAGAAATGCTGGCAGTAAAACTGGCAATCCAAAAATTCAGACCATTCCTCAAAGAAGGACATTTGATGATAAGGACAGACAACACCACAGTCATGTGGTACATCAACAAGCAGGGAGGCACTCATTCATACCCCCTATGCAGAATGACTTTGGACCTTTGGAATCTGGCACTCAGCTACAACATCCAGTTACAGGCAATATTTGTAACGGAAAGGAGAACACTCTAGCAGACATGTTAAGCAGAACCACCTCGGATGCTCACGAATGGATGCTACACCCGGACATCTTCAAGACCATCATAAAGAAATGGGGAATGCCACAAATAGACCTATTCGCTTCCCTCTCAATCACCAGCTCAAAAATTCTGCACAAGGACATTCCACCGCATGGAAGGTGGATTCTCTCCTTCAGCTGGAAAGGTCTGACAGCATATGCATTTCCACCTCTTCCCTTGATACACAGGGTATTACTAAAAATCAAGGAGGAACGTCCAAGGATAATCCTGATAGGTTGCAAGTGGCCAAAACAACACTGGTACCCATTGCTGAGGAGCATGTCTCGGGAGAAAATGTGGACAATACCCTGATGCCTTTGATGTTAACTCAGAACAACTACAGCATCATGCATCCAAACCTAAAAACTTTGCAACTGACTGCCTGGAGCATCACATAGCTGCAACTAATCCAGATCTTTCCCAAAGGGTTAAAGACATTATCCTTGTAGCCTGCAGACCTTCAACAAGAAGGAACTATGCAGGAAAATGGAAAAGGTTTGTCATTTGGAGTGCTGAAAGAGGAAAAGATGTGTCAAGTATAGATATTGCTAACATTCTGGAGTATTTGGCAGAGCTTCTACATACAGGCCTGTCCTATTCCTCCATCAAGATACATGCATCAGCTATTTCAGCAGAATACAGCTTTGATCCACCTGTCTTTTCACATCCTCTACTCAGGCAGTTCCTCAGAGGGATCAAGAATGTAAAACCTCCTAGGAAACCACCATTACCAGCATGGGACTTGAACTTTGTGCTAGAAAAGTTGACACTCCCTCCATTTGAACCAGCAGCAACAGCAGATCTACAGCACCTGTCATGGAAAACTGCTTTCCTACTGGCAATTACCTCAGCAAGGAGGGTTTCTGAACTTAAGGCCTTAATGGCAGTACAACCCTTCCTAATCTTCCATCAAGATAGGGTGTCCATGAGAACTAATCCTACATTTATGCCTAAGGTGGTATCCAGAGTGTCTTTAAACCAGGCAATCCACCTGCCTACCTTCTTTCCCAATCCACAAAACAGAGGGAAAGAATGCTGCATACCTTGGATGTACATAGACAGCTACGCTACTACCTGGACAGAACCAAAAGTAACAGAAAAACTGACCAGCTTTTTGTAGCCTATGCAACAGGAAGGGAAGGAAAAGCAATTTCCAAACAGACAATCTCCAAATGGATAGGAAATTGCATAGTTACTCCTACCATGGAAAACCAATTCCACAGAACATAAGGCCTCATTCTACAAGGGCTACAGCCACTACCACAGCTTTCTTACGAGGAGTGGCAACCAAGGACATTATTCTACTTGGACCTCCATGCATACATTTGCCAAGCATTATAATTTACCTCTGTATTCTAGATCCCGAGCAGGGTTTGCCACTGCTGTACTGCAAGGGATCCTATCCACACCATAATTTTTTCTACCTCCTCCCCTAGTTGGCTATGGTATTCTACCCATTTGTTATGACTGCAGATGCATCCATGAAGGAGATAGTACAGTTTTGTACCTACCATAAATGTAGATGTCCGAACTGGATAGCATCTGCAGTCAGGATTACCCTCCCTCCTTCCCCTCTGTGGTACTCCTAGGGTATTTACCCTCCTTATAGCTAGCTGGGAGTCTCTTATGGTGTATTTGTTTGTATATATGTACATACATGCTTATTTTTTGTGTTTGCCTTCTATGGAAACATTGGCATTTATCCAAAATTTAGCCTTCCAAGAGGGCAACTGGCATCTGGGGCAAGAAACACTGAGGAATGATGCCTTTATACCCGAAGACCAGCAGAGATGACGCCGGGTGAAGTGCGACATCAGGGACCCAGACTTTGGAAGGGGCTGCCTGACGACAGGACAACCCATTTGTTATGAATGCAGATGCTATCCAGTTCGGACATCTACATTTATGGTAGGTACAAAACTGTACTTTCTGTACCTAGACGATTGGCTCCTTACTGCCACCACCAGGCATCAACTCATACAGGCCAGGGAGTCCACTCTGTCACTCTGCAATTAGCTGGACATTACAATAAACTCAGAAAAATCTGCCTTGCCACCATTGCAGCATATCGTCTTTATCGGAGCAGAACTGGACACCACCACACTAAGACTTCCAGTAGAAAGAATCTTACTTCTCCGTCAGCATGTCAGATTTCTGATATCCAAAGACAAAGCACCAGCATCAGAAGTTCTGAAATTGTTAGGCCTGATGGCAGCAGCAGTTCTAGCCATACCACTAGGTCGTACGCACATGCGGATACTATAATGGCTGTTGTTCACTCAATGGTCTTACCAAGAACTCCCTATGTCTCACTTGATAATGATCACAAATTCCTGCAAAAACGATCTTCAGTGGTGGTTGACCTCACTTCATGTCACAATAGGACGCCTATTTCTGCTACCCACTTCAGCGGTCACAGTGATCATGGATGCTTCCCTGATGGGGGAGGGGGCATTTCAGGGAAAGACAGCCCATGGCACATGGACCGATCAAGAGACACATCTGCATATCAATGTCCTAGAGATGAGAGCAGTACTTCTGGCATTGCAGTACTTTCAGGACTGTCTTCCTCTGGGTACAATTGCGATTCAGACAGACAATATGTCAGTGGTCTGGTATTTGAACAAACAAGGAGGAACCAGATCTTACCCCCTTTGTCGCCAGGCCCTCAGAGTATGGCAGTGGGCTATTTCCACCTAGCGCTTATTGTTAGCAACGCACATCCCGAGGAAATCCAATGTGATAGCAGACAAGTTGAGCAGAGCAATTTTGTTACCCCACGAGTGGTCCCTTAAGACGGAAATAGCGGACAGGATATTCCGCAGGTGGGGCCAGCCTTGCTGTGACCTTTTTGACAGTCACATGAACACCAAATGCAGAAGCTACTTTGCCCTGATTCCCCCACCGGGATGATTGGCCCCCCGGGTCTCCTCTATGCATTCCCTCCAATCCCGTTGATACTCAAGGTATTACAGAAAGCCAAAGCCATGTGAAGGACCATCATTCTATCAGCTCCCTACTGGCCTCATCAGATGTGGTTCCCCTTCCTTCGACTTCATCTTTTAGAGGACCACTGGATTCTGGACCCAGTTCCAGACCTTCTGACGCACTCGCCGGGGGAACTTCATCCCTCTCTGCAGTCCCTGAAGCTGACAGCTTGGCTGCTCCAATTCCCTTCATAGCCAGGTTCCATAACCTTTCCAGTGAAACGAAGCAAATTCTCCTCTCCTCTCATAAATCTTCTACGAGGAAGCTGTACCTCAGCAAATGGAAAACATTTTCTATATGGGCTTCTAAAAACAATATTGATTCTTACCAAGCCCCTATGGCCTCTATTCTAGAATTCTTAACCATAATATTCAATAAAGGAGCTGCAGCAGCAACAGTCTGTGTTCAACTGGCTGCCATTTCTAACTTTCATCTGGGATTTGAAAGTTTGAATATTATGTCACACAATTTATCCAAAGCCTTTCTCAAAGGGACCTTTCATATTGGACCACCAGTGAAATCTCCCTGTTCTCCATGGAATCTAAATTTTATGCTTTCCCGCATAATTCTTCTGCCATTTGAACCAGCTTCCTCATGTGACCTCAAATTGTTGTCATGGAAAACCATCTTTTTAGTGGCTATTATTTCTGCTCGCAAAGTGTCAGAGCTTCAGGCTTTATCCATCAAGCCTCCTTATTTGATATTCCATGCTGACAGGGTCTCATTTCGAACAAACCCCTTTTTCTTACCTAACGTTTGCACTGAAACTAATCTCAACCAAATTATTGATTTGACAGTTTTCTTCCCCAACCATTCAAACAATTTAGAGTACATGCTGCACAAACTTGATGTTCACAGACAGCTCAGATTTTATTTGGATAGAACAAAAGATTTCAGGAAATCAGACCAGCTTTTTGTTTCATTTTCAGACTCCAGGAAGGGTAGACCAGTGGCTAAAACAACTCTGTTTAAATGGTTATCTGATTGTATCACCTTTGCTTATTCAGCTGCCAATATGCCCTTACAGCATAAAATTAAGGCTCACTCAACCAGACCTGTTTCTACAGCCTCTGCCTTTTCTGCCAGACTTTCTATTGATAAAATTTGCACAGCAGCCATTTGGTCAAAACCTCATACCTTTATCACTCATTACAAAGTTGACAGGGTCTCCAGGGACCCCTAGGGCCTCCTTTGGATCCACGGTCCTGAGAAATATACTCTCGTGAGCCACCCGAGGTTGATGGTGGTTGGGACGCTACCCATCAGTAAAGAATGAACGGCGAGATAGAACAACTTCACATAAAGAAGTTATGTACTTACCATAACATTCCATGTGAGTTGTTCATCTCGCCTTCATTCTTACGTCCCTCCCTCCTACCCCCTCTTTGGCTTTTAGAAGACCGAGATGCTGGATCCATCCTGGTTGTGTAATCCTTCTATACCTTCTCTTGGGAGTGATAGAATGACATATGGTATTGTTATACGCAGCAAACATGATCTGAGGTAACTGTAGGTGCATCATGGGATAGGGACTTGGCCTCGAGCTACTTGAAGACCTCGAGCTTTGCAATTGGCCAACTCAGAGTCGAGGGATTGGCTCCGAACCAATCAGTAAAGAATGAAGGCGAGATGAACAACTCACATGGAATGTTATGGTAAGTACATAACTTCTTTTTTTTGTCAAACTAAAATAACCACCACTAATCCAGGAAACACCTGCGATAACCACTCTGTCCACAGAATGAATGAATTCAATAATCCAGGACCAAAAAGGAGCAGGCACGCTGAAGTAAAAAAGAGAATCTATTTAAGCCAAACACCGAAGCGTTTTGTCGGCGCACTGCACCAACTTCATCAGAAAAGACAAAACTCGCACCATTGCACTAGTTCTCTTAAAATACAGACACTTAAAGAACACCCCCCCCTTTTATGCACTATTTAAAGGCGCCAATACAAAATAAAATCAAATGGCAAACACAACAATGTATAAATACCTACAACATTTATAAAATAAATATATATATGCATATATACATCGAAAAACTGTCGGATAAATTAAACAACTATATTGAACCCAACATAAATCAACTGTCACTATACGAGCCTTAAGGTACCTAAAATAAGCACATATTAAAAATGCACGAAGTTAGGATATTAAAATATACAACTAAAACTAAAAATCTAAAGGGGTAATGGATAGAATAACATGGCTGATCACAAATATTGCTAAACCTAAATTGAATTAAATTAAATTCAGCCTAGGAATCCCTATCATATCCCGAGCACATACAACCCGCCATTGCTTCCCTCACTGAGTGTGTTTGAACAAATGTGCTATCTGGACATCCGGTACCTACTCAATTCTAAGCATTCAGTTCAATTTAACATTTCTAAGAATGAGAGGGATTTATTGGATGTCCAATGTTCCTCATCAGTGAGACTGATGCAACCTGGTAAGGGGAGCGGGTTGGTGGCTATGGATTTTGACGAGTATATTGATAGGATGTTGGCTATACTATCTACTGATACTTATAGGGAAGTATCAAAGAATGAATTGAATCAGAGTATTAGCCGAGTACGGTCTTACTTCGAAGATATGTTCATCAATGGCTCGTTGGACCTGGATGTGTTTAATTTTATTTCGGTTTCGTCACCTCGTATTCCCATGTTGTACGGGAATCCAAAGATCCACAAGAGCATCCAGGACCCACCTATGCGCCAGTTAGTGAGTGCTAAAGGTAGTATTACCTATGCAGCGGCCAAGGTGGTGGATGTTATCCTTAAGAAATATGTGGCATGTGTTCCACATATCTCGAAAGATTCCTGGTGTTTTTTGGAGAAGGGTGGATCAACTGTCTTTAGTGGGAGTTGCTATTTCTTGACTAGTGGGAGTTGCTATTTCTTGACTATTGATGTAATTGATTTATATTCTTCCATCCCCCATGGGGTGGCAGTTAAATGGATCCAGTTAGAGATGTCTTCCAATCAAGCTCCAGTAGAGGAGATTTCTATGGTTAGTGAGTTGCTGGACATTATTTTGACTTGTAACTTCTTCACATTTAATGACCGATGGTTTCATCAATTAATCGGAGTCCCAACGGGGTCACCCTGTGGGGCCAGTGTGGCCAATTTAGTGATGGCCCACTGGGAGAGGGACGTTGTTTTTTCTAATACCATCGTGCAGGAGAAGGTTGCTTTGTACACAAGGTTCCTGGATGACATTTTCATAATTTTTAATGGTACTCAAGAGGAGGCACTTAGTTTGGTTGATAGCTTTAACAACTCATCCGACTTTTTGAAATTTACTTCAACTCTTGGCTCAGATAGGATTACCTATCTGGACATGGAGCTTTTTATTGATAGGGGTCAGAGTCGGTTTTTAGCTAAAATCCATCGAAAACCAACTTTTTCTAACTCCTATTTACATTTTGACAGCGAACATCCTGCCCACCAAAAGAGAGCCATAGTCAAGGGCCAGCTGGTCAGGGCGGCCAGGATGGTGTCCGATGACAGGGATTTTTTAGATGAGTGTAAGTTTATTTCCAACCTTTTTATGTGCTGAGGATACCCAGAGGCCTTGATTGCTAAGTTGTGCTCGGAGGTCAGGTGTAAGAGGGCCAATGGCCATTTTTCACCCATTTTGGGCCGCTCTGGTTCGGAGTTAATAACACCCCCCCGACCTGATCGTAATAGCAACGAGGTCCAGTGCAACTTAATCCTTTCTTTCAACTTGGATGCCTATGAGATAGTGTCAATAATCAAGAAGAATTGGCGTTTGTTATCATCTGATCCTTCAGGATGGGCTGGGTTCAATCATTTGCCCTTAGTGACATTCAGGAGAGGTCCCAGCATTAAGGACATTTTGGAAATGAAATTTAAGAGTGTATCCTCACAGTCTGGAATGTATAAATGCAATATGTGCAGGTTTTGCAGATATGTTAAAGCGGGTACAGCCTTCTCGGTTAGGGATAGGAAGTTTCTCATTAGAGGTAGATACAATTGTGCCAGCAATCAGTTGGTTTATCTAGCTCAATGCTCGTCCTGTCCTGGTTTTTATATTGGTAAGACCAATAGGAAGTTATAGGACAGAATGTATGAGCATTTGTATGCCATCAAGAAGGAGAGGTTGGATAATGCTTTGGCCATGCACATTCATGATCATCTAGGTCACGAGTTTACTTTCTCGGTCATTGATCATTTATGTACCGGGAATATGGGGGGGGGCAGAATCGCTTAGATTGGAATGTAGGGAACTTATGTGGCAGCTGAGTTTGGAGGCTTATCACCCCCCTGGCCTCAACAGCATGTTATCTGTCAGCTGTTTTTTGAAATTAAGAAGTTTAGTGAGGTGAGGTTCTCATTGTAGGGTGGATTTTTATCCCCCCTTTTATTGTAGAATGGAGATCTCCCCACTTATACGGTCTGAGTTTGGTTCGTATTTGTTCACGTACTTTTGGCGTTTAGCTTGGTAGTATCCAGGTTACCAAACCATTAATTTTGTGGTTAGTCAATTTAGGTTTAGCAATATTTGTGATCAGCCATGTTATTCTATCCATTACCCCTTTAGATTTTTAGTTTTAGTTGTATATTTTAATATCCTAACTTCGTGCATTTTTAATATGTGCTTATTTTAGGTACCTTAAGGCTCGTATAGTGACAGTTGATTTATGTTGGGTTCAATATAGTTGTTTAATTTATCCGACAGTTTTTCGATGTATATATGCATATATATATTTATTTTATAAATGTTGTAGGTATTTATACATTATGTGTTTGCCATTTGATTTTATTTTGTATTGGCGCCTTTAAATAGTGCATAAAAAGGGATGTGTGTTCTTTAAGTGTCTGTATATTAAGAGAACTAATGCAATGGCGCGAGTTTTGTCTTTTCTGATGAAGTTGGTGCAGTGTGCTGACGAAAAGCTTCGGTGTTTGGCTTAAATAAATTCTCTTTTTTACTTCAGCGTGCCTGCTCCTTTTTGGTCCTGGATTATTGAATTCATTCATTCTGTGGACAGAGTGGTTATCGCAGGTGTTTCCTGGATTAGTGGTGGTTATTTTAGTTTGTCTTGTGTATTTGAAGTTCTTTTTTTTTTGTGATATAAAAAAATGAGACCACAATAAATCATTGAAAAACTTTTCCCACCTTTAATGTGACCTATAACCTGTTCAATTCAATTAAAAAACAAACAAATCTGTTAGGGGAAAAAATATAAAAAATAAAAAAAACATACAATACGCTGGTTGTATAAGTGTGCAAACCCTTAAACTAATACTTTGTTGAAGCACCTTTTGATTTAATTACAGCATTCGGTCCACTGTAGCTATATCTACATGGTTCTAAGCTCTGCATAAAGGTATCTGACAGTTAGTGCAGAGGACTAAGGCTGTGAGCTCCTTCCTGTGGTACAGGGTTTCATCCCTTCAGCCTTCATTTGCCTAGTGTGTAACCTTGAGCATGTCATTTAACAAGACAGCATTTTGGGAGTTTAGGCTAAGCTCCTTAACATGTCCTGGACTACATGCCTTGTAATTATCTATGAACCTACAAAAAATGTATTTAAACTGCCAGCTGAAGTGTCACTTATATGTCCTTTTGATTTCCATATGTTTTGTAGTGGGCAGTTTAATATTCAATGGTATTCTTTTTTTTCCTCTCATGATTTTAGCACAGAAAATTCCTGACAGAAATTCTGAGATGCAAGGCCAATACCTTGGATCCTACTTCACTGAAGTGCAAGGCAGTGATACCTTGAATCATACTAAATTGAATCCTCAGTATAATAGCATGTCTGTGTATGATGTGGCCTGTTTAACCAGTGATTCCCAAATTGTGCATATACTCTTGGGTTGTAGTGAACTCCCAGTTATGACTATGGGAGTTTATTTAATCAGTGAATGCAAGAAATATGCTAACGGTTAACATTTGATAATTTGTGCAGTATTGCCTATGTGAAATGTGACTTAACTTTTTCTGAACTATGCCGAAGAATAGAATGTTGGGCTTACTGCTGATGGTACTTCCCAAGATCTCTGAGGCTGCAACTTTCATTTGGGCATTTTAATGTTATGTTTAGCTATTTATGAAGTGACATTGTTTTGCAAATATCTGTCAGACTGCATTGTAATGAGTCAGAAGGTAGATAGTCTAGTCCCAGTTGTCATTACAGCAGAGAGATGAATCTGCTCATAGTAGTGAAAACTGAATGAGCAAGTAATTTGGTTTACAAAGTGTTGCATTTTGCTAAAAAACATGATGAAATACTGAATACGTTTTTGTACTTTTATAGAACCTCCCAGAATTGAGGGGACGGATGAGATTCTGAATGAAACTGTGATAATTAATAATCCTGTCCAATTTGAGTGTCTGGCATTTGGGAAACCCTTACCAGGTATGTCTGTTATTGACAGTACAAATGACACGTGTTTATAATACAAACTAATGTTTTCTAAAAATTAGAAGATATGGTCTTCGGGTGTATACAAATAACTTGTCTCATTTTGTTTTTGTAGGATGCTAAGTTTTTGTGGCTTGCCAGACAAATCTGGGGTTTTGGTTTACAAAACAGGAAGAGTCCGTCCTTTAATTAGGTGTATTCATATCATAATCACTAACAGTGAAGACATAGTATTGAGTGCATTTTATATCAAACTGTTCCCTGTACATTGTGATCAGCCCTGTTCTGAATGAAGTTTATATTTTATGAAGAGCCATACTACAACTAGTGCTGAAGCTTTATATGTGGGAAGAGTTGACTTTTTTATTTGTGAATTACTGATTGTTAGTGGTTGCTGGGCAGTAAAAAATTGTTTGAACTGCAACTGTAGTTTGAGTTTACTGTTAGTAGCAGTTCCAGGATCACCTCTAACTCACTCCCATTTCCACAGTTTTATGCGCAGAAGGACCCTCTCTCGAAATCTGTTTTCACACGCATAAGTTCAGTCGTGTCTGACACCTTTCCCAAACTACTGTTTATTTTAAGGATACACTTTGTTCTATTCAAGAGTTGTGCTGAGGTTCTCTGGTTTTCTGGTGCATTTGCCCTCTCATTCACTTCTGACCTGGTGATCCCTGAATTTAAGTATATCAAGACTACAACTTTCATTTGGGCATTTTAACCTTTTATAGTTATCTTTCTAATTCTGAAATGACATTATTTTGCAAATAACTATCAGACTGCATTGTGATGAGTCAGACATTAGCTAGTCTACTCCCCTGATTATCATTTCAGTAGAGATGATTTTTTTGTTTTGTTACCTGACATTTACCTTTTAAACCTTTTTCTGTATATCTTAACAGCTGCAATTATTTCTCATTGTGTTCCTACTAATTCCTGGATTCACAGTAGATGCTGCTTATACTATAAATCTTTCAGAGTTTTGCCAGAAGTGTGCAGTGCTTAATTACTATTGAGATCAGAAATGCATTTTTCAGTCCATTGGATTTGTGTACATGTATGCATGTGTTTTCATGCAACCTTACCTCTCAGCTATCCAGATTTTTGCAGAATATCCATATTTTGTCTCATATTGTTGGTCCATTCCTCATAAAATCTGTGTTTTTTCTGATAAGTCATTGAGAACTGAAGTAAATAAATAATGATACACATTTGAGTTTCAGATTTTATATCCTTTAAATAATGCATGCTAACAAAAAATCTTCTGTTCTAGTAAGTTTCCAAGTTTATTAGAGCAATTTTTAAATCTGTTCCTATTTTTGCCCTTTGTTACCCCTTCCCCCATTATTTTAGGCTTTGTCTAGATTTCTTGAACTAAGAGGTTGAGAGGTATGCATGTTACTGTTACTTATTTGAATGTGTAAGAGTTTTTCTGAACACCAGTGCCCATCATGGTCTTCTAAGTCTGGCTTGATTTCTAGTAGTTATTTTTAGAGCAGGCCAAATAATTAATTGTGTTTCCTTCTTACAAATACTTTCTTCAGCATTATTAAATTTCTAAATATTGGTGCTTATCGTTCCATGACTCGAAATGGGCTCCCTATATTTTATTCTGAGTGTAAGGAACTTTTTTATCTGTTGGCTCAGTTCAATGTCATTTGAGGTCACATTTCATTGTATTTCTCAGTGGTACCATGTGTAGTCCTATCTTAGTTTTGTTCTTTGATTCAAATGGTGATGTTTAAGAAGAGTTTAAAGTTAATTCCTAAATGTTTCTGTCTTAGGAAGTATATCCTTAGCCTGTCAGATGGTGCAGAACATTAAGGCTGTGAGCTGTAGTTCCCAAGTTACTGGGTTTGATTCTCTTGGTCCTCCTTTGCCTACTGTGAGTCTTTGAGCAAGTCACTTTACCAGACATTGCTCCCAAGTCGCATGTAAAAAGGGACTGTAGGTCCAGTGGTCCTACCTGGTTTAACAAATGGGTTTTATTATTATTATAATCATCATCATCATCATTATCATTATCATTATTATTAAACCTTTAAAGGATGATATTTATCTGTACATCACTTGCTTTTGGCTCATTGTATTCATTTGTAATTAGACCAGATCCACTTTTGGACCCTATCACCAAACCAGTTCTGGCTTCAGTGTCAGCTATGGTTATAATTTAGCTTACTCTTTTGAGTAACACAGAGAAATGTAGACATGTTGACTTAATGACCCAATTATTGCCTGTTTTTACACACTGAACCCACTTGGACACTTTTGTACTTGTTGGAACATTTGTCTGTGGGCACTTTCACTAGCCCAGTCTGACATCAGTAAGTTGTGGTATTATGTCTTTATGAATTAGCTCAATCAGTAGCTTCATTCTATACTGCTTTGACTTTGGTGGCAGTGTCAAATGCAGGACACATCTTGGGTTTTGTTGTCCATATTATTGTTGTTGAAGTTTAGCTTCTCAGCATAAACTACCTCACCGGCTTTGGCCAGAGTTCCAGGGTCGAATGTCTCACTGACTCTACTTCACAAACCAGACTGTCAGTGCTTATCTCTAGTGCAGATCTGGCATCAAGCAGCTTCACACAATAGAGTTCTTTCTCTCTAGGCACCACTTTGGAGTTGGGTTAATAAGGTCTTACCTGGCTGGATCCCTTCCATGGTATACTAGACAGGTAGGTTGATTACTGGAGCTTAAGATCCAGTGGATGACTCTATTCTACTCCCCACAATCTAAGCAAGGCTGCCTTCCATAAAAATGTTTTACCTTGATTCCCATTTGAAGACTGTTTCCAGTAACTGAATCTTTTCTTTCTACCTAGGCCTTATTTACTGTTGACTTTCCATTCCTTGTGGTCCTTGTGGTACATTCCAAGGCAGGATGTCTCTTAAACCATTACATTTTCTTTGCTAAACAGAATTTTGGATGTTCTCGATAACTGTCCTGCTTTCACCCTAAGCCCTTTTTGGCATAGCTACTACTCTGCTTATATTCATTTGAAGTCTTTGTCAAGTAATAATTTTGTGGGGAGATAGATGATACATGGCTTGTGGAAGTTTTAAGATAACTACTTTCTCTTGCCATCTGATCCTTTGTTACCCAGGTTCCCATTCACAAATGTCTCTTCTTCTTCCCCTTTACAGACAGTACTTCTTATGTTCTCTTTCCTTTTTTCAGGGCAGTGCATGAATCAGAAAAAAACAAATCTAGCTTTATTGTTTACTGTCACAATTGTGGTGGAAATCATTTGTCTAAAA